>NC_061109.1:115155303-115220303 GCF_015104395.2 Macrobrachium nipponense
TCAGATGTTTTGCAGTTACTTCTCTCTACCATCTCTCGAGTTGTGGCCTCGAGATTAGGCTGAGACAAGCATGTCTCTATCTCGCTAGTGATTCGATTGTATCCTCCCCCTGATGAGGTATAGTTAACAGATCGAATGTGCCTCGTGCTGGGCAACCAAACAAAGCTTCAAATGGAGACATTTTAATGGAATCACTAACCATAGTGTTAATACTGTGTCTAACAATATCAATATATCTGTCCCAATTCCTATCATTACCACCTACAGTCTTTCTGAGAGCTTCGAGCACTTTCCTGTTCGCTTATTCACACAACCCATTAGCTTCAGGTCTATATGGAATAATTGTTACTTTCTGTATCCCCATGACTTCCGCTAAACATTCTAAAGTTTTGTTCTCAAATTCTCTGCCATTGTCAATCAATAGAACCTCGGGTGAGCCATATCTGCAAATGACACCATTGAAAATGCTATAGCTACTTCTTCAGCCGTTTTATGCTTAAGTGGAAAAATGTCTACTATCCTCGTAAGTTCATCTATCATTACTAACAAGTACTTATTCGCATATCTAGAATCCAAAAATTTCCCAGGATATCCATGTGTATTCTCTGAAAAGGTCTACTTGGTATTGGATATGACCCTAATTTGCATGAAGTTATCCTTGCAGGTTTGCATGCATTGCATACTGTACAGTTTTTCACAAAATTTTCCACATCTTTTCCCATGTTTTTCCAAATGTATTTCACACACACCTCATATGTTTTTTCTATCCCCAAGTGCGGACTACCGAACCTGCAATGTACTATATCCAAAACCACTGGAATTAGGACTTTCGGAATTATGATCTGTTTCATATCTCCTTTACTTTCACTGGTTCTTAATTTATATTTGATTTTCATGACCAATAGATTACCTTCTCACTCTAAACCTGAAAAAGGCAACTTATAACGTTTCCTGACTAATTCCCCCTCTGAGAAACGCTTTTGCGTCTGCCAGAATCTCATCTTCATCCTGCCTTTGCTCTATGAGAGCCATATCCCATTGTATAGACTCGCTAGTGACTTGCGCAACTTGAAATCCTTCCGTGTCATAAAAACTTCTACTAAGGGCATCCTCAACTACGTTCAATTTGCCTTCTATATATTTGAGCTTTGCATCGAAATCTCTGATAGTTAGAAACCATCAAGCTCTTTTAGGCGATAAATTGGGCTTATTAAAAAAATCTAATATTAGAGGGTAAAATGCAGAATAACTTGCTTCTAACTGAAATTAAAAAGGATTGATTTGGTTATTTTTACTCTAGAAAAGGTCGCCATTAAAAACCAGCCAATTAATCTACATTATTTATTTACAAGAAGCCGTTGAATGGCCTGGGAAAAGTAAATGCAACTTGTCCACACGTGGACCAATCCTATCTCTCACAATAGGGAAAAGCTGGCCATAACCAGATTAACGTCAATGCTGGTTTCCAAAATTACTCATAGTTATCTTGTGTTAAGGAAGCACTTGCGAGCGACGAGACATGGACACATGACTCGGCAAAGATCTGGAAGAGTTCCCAGATTAGACACAGAATAAAATAAAGACTTCTTGCACAAGTTACAGCTATTGTACAAGACATTTCATATTCTCACATGGCGACAGGAAAGACTAGTCATTATTAAGAACTTGGTATTTCAATTGCCCTACTCTTGGTACCATCAAACTGTCTTTCCTGCCGTCCAGTCTTTAAAGATGGGTAGTTTGCTAACTCCTCCTACTTCCATATGCTTTACTCGAGCGAAAACGGCGACGAGGAGCCAGGCAGCCCGGCCGTCAGGCAGACTCGAGAGAGACTCATAGAGAGAGACCACCGAGAGAGGAGGCAGAGACCTCACTCACCTGGGAAGGTTCCTACAATTTTGATTCGTCCGACATGCCTGTCTTAGGCTAAAGGCTTTTATTGGGATCCCTGGTTGTTGGGTTTGCAATGACACAACGTCCTGGAGACTGGACTTTATTACAGGATACTCGGGAGCCAACTGACTCGCAACAGCGTATACAGAATTGCCAATAACGGATGCATGCTCGGCAGCGCATGGCCGAAGAACATATCGTACATCCCCCCCTCAAGAATATACTTATACATGGCAAAAATAAAAAGGGGAAAAATACAAAACATATCGTACATCCCCCCCAAGAACATTCTTATACATGACAAAAAAATAAAAGGGAAAAATGCCCTTAGATCAATGAGACAAGAGAAGAAACAAAAAATTAAAGCTAACTTCTCGATGCATACACAAAAACGAAATAAAATACATAAATTCTCTGAAAAGAAATATCAATTCCTGATGCAATTGCATACAAAAAGGTAATAACATCACTCTACAAAGTCTTTGAGCCACTTGGGTTTACAGCGGCTCTTCTGGGCCTATCAACGACGTTGGGCTCCTGTGTGGTGCGTGTCCCCATGTTCTGTCGGGGTATGGTTTGCGGAGGACTCGTGCTGGGACATGGCGTGCCAGAGGGCGGAGCGATGACTCTCAGGTGCGTCTGTTTCTTTTTGACAGCCTGCCGCTCCCGTTAAGCTGACGGTGTACTGACTATGGGGCTTTGTTTCTGTTACTATGCCCGTTCGATCCCATTGCTTGGTAGCTTGGTTTTGTATGCATACATGGGTACCTAGTTCGATGGGCGGCAGTCTTCTGGTAGTGCCAGGGATGCGCATCGCCTCCTGCGACCTTGCCACTTGTAACTCCCTTCGACGTATCGTCTGCCTCCAATATCTGTCTACTAACAGGTGTCTCCTGGCCGTCGGTACCCACCCCATCGCGCAGCTGGCGACCCGTTGCAAGCTGAGATGGCGACTTGTTAATTTCCCTGAGGAGTGTTGAGATACTGAAGTATCGCCAGGGTCCGTTTTTGTCCGACTCAAGGGCTCCACCCTTGAATGTATTTTCCCGGAGTAGCCTCTTCGCCGATTTGACAGCTGCTTCTGCCCTGCCGTTAGACTGGGGATACTGGGCCGACGACAGCCGGACCTTGACCCCCCATCTCTTGAAGAAGGCCTCCATCTCCTCGCTGGCCAAGTTCGTGCCTCCGTCAGTTGATATTTGTTCTGGGGCTCCCCAACGCGAGAAATATGATCGAAGGTGATTACTGATTTTGTTAGACGTGGCACCATTGGGGAAATAAATGAGGCCACTTCTAACCAACCTGTTAGTCTATCGGCATACACCATGTATACACTGCCTTCTATCTGGAACATATCTGCTACGACTTGCTGGAAGGGATATTCCGCAGGCGGCGTGTGTATCATTTCTTCAGGAGGCAGTGAGGGGGCATGTTCATCGCATGAAGTACATCGGGCGCGGCAATGCTGAAGGTCCCCTTCTATTCCCGGCCAATAGACCGACTGCCTGGCCCTTCTAAGCATCGAGTCGAGGCCTTGGTGTCCTGCGTGTAGGTTAGCGGCTACCTGGCGGCGTAAATCCTCGGGTATAACCAAGCGAACACATCCTTGGTCCACTGAGTATGTCACCAGATCCTGGTTGATGGCTAGCCGGTCCCCGAAACGAACGCTGAAGAAGGGGCGAAGGCAGGCGAGTTCTTGCGACTTCTGTTGGGGCCAGTCGCCCGCTGCAACCCTTGCAAGCAAGAGCTGATATACGGGTCGTTAGATGCGGCGCTCCTTACGCAGTCTTCATCCAACACGATGATATCCGGTTCCAAGGCGGCCACGGTTGCACATGCCACTGCCACTTGAATGTCGTCCTCCAAATCCACGTCGGAAGCTTCGCGGGGTGCTCGCATGGTCGGGTACCTTGAAAGAAAATCCGCGGCAGTGTTCCTTTTTCCGGGCAGGTTTCATGTGGACTTGAACTGGAGTGTCTTCTCTTTCAGGTTGAATAATCTCGGGTTGATGACGTCCTTAAGGCTCTGTCACCCAGCAGCTTGACGAGAGGACGGTGGTCCGTGATGATGGTGAGATTAGGACACCCAAAGTAGGAACAGCTGGCCTTCCGCAAGCACCAGGTAACTGCCAGGGCTTCTCCTTCTACGGGGGCATACCCAGCTTCAGAGGAGGTGAGGTGTCGACTACCACACAGGGCAAGGCGCAGCCGCCCTTGCAACAAAAGGGGCTGTCAGCTGACTGACAAATACAATACTGCTGAAGGACTACGAACCCGATACCTTCTTTACTCCAATCCGTCATTATCGTCGTAGGGCGTGTTTTGTCGTAATATGCCAAGCCGTCCTTGGCTAATTGACAGATGACCTCCTGTGCCTGCCGGAGTTTGTCACGTAGCTGACTATCCCAGTAAACGTTTTTCCAGTGGGCTTCTGAGGAGGTCCCTAAAGGGCTCCATGATGGGCGCCTGTTGCAAGGAAGGGCGCTAACTGATTCACGAACCCGAACCACGACCTAATATCCGTGATGGAGGGCTTCTCTGGCATATGGAAGTTACGAATGGCGTCTAGTCGTTCTTCCGTCTGCGGGTTTGTATGACTCCCATCCCAGGTAATAACCGACGAAATGATCTCTCTTGCAGAATTTAAACTTCTCGGGCTTGAGTGTGATACCTGCAGAGGCACACGTTGACAGGAATTCATATACATGCCAGAACGCCTCTTCAATGCTGTGATCGTATAGCAAAGTGTCGTCAACGCATTTATGCTTTCTGGTGATGTCTTGCAGGGCATCATCAAACCTTTTTGTGTAGGCGTCCGACGCCGAACAGTGGCCCATGGGTGTTCTACGATAACGGTATCGTCCCCATGGAGTGATAAAGGTTGTAAGCGGGCGGCTGTCTTCGTCCAATTCCACTTGATGGAAACCCCAGTGGGTGTCCGCCGTAGCTCTTGTACGTATGAATGGGGATGCTTGAAATCATGTCGAAGGGTGCAGGTGTATGATGAGTTTCCCGAAGACAGTGGGCGTTGAGGCGCTGGAAGTCTACTGTGCGGCGAGGTTGACCCGTCTTCTTGGCGACAACGACCATCCTTGCACACCATTCCGTTGCATCCCCACTGGGGACTGGTTCTATCACGCCCTTCCGAACGTCCTCGTCAAGTTGAGCCTTGACCTCCTCTTCCCAATGCTTAGGGATTGTCGCGGGGCTGTTGACAGGCATAAGGCACGGCATCAGGCAACAAATGGATGTGGTGCTGCTTGCCCGTCATGACAGGTAACGGTTCCCTGGTTGTATTAAAGGTTGTTGAAGAGAAATGCCAAGTAATAACCACTCCTCAAGTCTCGGTATATTCTCCTCCACAGGCGGGATGGGTAAGGTGGCTGGCTTCATTGTCTTAGGGGGAGTAGGCCGTGCGACGTCTTCATTAATCATATCAGCTGATGCAACGAGATGGTAGGGGTGAGGGAAGTCAGGGGGTACTATTCCCAGCTCCTTACAAGCATTCAGCGATATATAGAAGTTCTTGGCCGTCGGCACAAAGTAAACCTCCTGCTTCGTGCGTCGCCACCTATATCAATGAAGCATGTCGTTGATCCAAGACATCTCACTCGGAGATTAGCTACGTCCCTCAGACCTGCTCGCGGCTGCAACTCCAGTGAATTTATTTGCAGTCTTGAGAGAATCGTGGGTCCGGCAACGCAGATCTGTGCTCCTGTGTCTGCTACGACGAGTGTGGATACTGAATTCCCGTTTCTATGGGAAACACAAGCCTTGATCGTGGGGTGGGGGAGAGGTGCGTGTCTGCAACAATCGCTAAACTCGAGGCAAGCGGCGCTTTCTTCGTATTCCTGCAGCATTTCTGAAAGTGCCCACCTACCTTTTGGCACCCGTGGCACGTTATACCTCTTGCTGGGCACGACGCTCGACCAAAGGGATGGCGCCCCCCACAATTTCCGCAACGCTTCACATTGGAATTGCCGCGCAACACCGCGACGTCTGGCTCTACGTCATCAATGCCTGTGACGTCATCACTCGAGGCGCCAGCAGACCCCCTCTCACTGATAGCGACGCGTGGGATACTTCGACATCTTGGCGTGCAGCTTCGAAAGTGCAGCACAGTGCCTGAAGGGCATCTACACTCTTAAATGTCTCACATGTCTGAAAAACATGCCTCTTTAATACAGGGTCACTGAGGCCTACCATTATTTTCCGCAACAGCATGTACTCTATTAAACACTCCCCGCATTTGGGACACTCAAAATCACAGTCGGTGGCCTTCTGAGCACACCTCGAAAAATAGTCGCTCACTAATTCCTCGCGCCCTTGTGCGAGGGCAAAGAATTCAGACCACTGAACTGCCTGATTCGACGACCGCAACACAATATTCTTGATGGCGTCCAGAGCCGCGTCTGGGCGAGGGCATTCCATTTGGCATCTGAATACCGAGCGTCCAGTGCACGTTGCAACGCCGGTACACAGTTGAGCCTAATGTGCAGGACAACATCCTGCGGCGGGAACTTGTTAAGGTGAATCCAATACGTCATCGAACGGTCTCCAGGATCTGAACGCTGCCGAAGACATTACCGCCTCACACTTCTCAGGGGCAGCAGAGACAGGAACTTTACCGGCACGTGCTCCTGAACCGGGAAGGGCATCCTGAAGGGAACGGATGGCACGCTGCTTGGTCTGCAAATAACGTCTGTGCTTGCATGACGGCCTGTGACAAGGCCCGTTGGCATTGCAGGTGACGCACGCCTCTGGCGTGGCCTGGGGGTGGTCGACGTATCTGGGGCATGGTTGGTCCTTATCCTACTCACTGCGCCATGTTGGGTTTGCAATGACACAACGTCCTGGAGACTGGACTTTATTACAGGATACTCGGGAGCCAACTGACTCGCAACAGCGTATACAGAATTGCCAATAACGGATGCATGCTCGGCAGCGCATGGCCGAAGAACATATCGTACACTGGTCTACGTCATCCTCTTGAGAAAATTCTGCCAAAATCCATCTGCAACGCCTTTGTGCATGGTTCGACAATGGTGAGTACCAAGAATATATAGGGCTTATTTTTAAGGTTATTGCGAACTCTCATTGCCTTGTGTTGCCTATTCCAGTTTTCCTGTCTGTCATTTTTTCTTATGAAGATTCGTTATAGTTTTTTGTGGTCAATATGTTTTATACATCGTATTCTCTTGTCCCTTCAGGTGATTTAGCTCTCGGACTAGTAACTCTAGCTTATTCATAAATTCACCTTGTTAACACTTGGGTAAGAGAATCGTCTAATACATTAATGTTCGAGTGTTTATATTTATGACGGATTGTCTCCCATATTACGACTGAGCAAATTTATATTAGGTTTACCGTTCATTTCAGGATGGTGTTTGTTTCGGTGTATCGGCCCTTTTATTTCCTTCCTGATACTAATGTAAACCTCAGTTGCTCAATTGTAAGGTAATTTTAAGTGGGTTATTTATTCCTATGGGTATATTTTTCTACATAAATGACCATGACTTTTAGATACTAATCTTCCTGAATATTTCTTTACAGACAGCGAGCGAAGCAGAACGAAGGAAACGCCCTACGATCTACGTGAATTGCTCTGTTTCTCCCTACCAATTGTTTTTAACTACGGTACTACATGTCTTTAAGGCTTATTTTGTAATAAATATCATATTTAATTACATTTTTCCTTCCAACCTTTATTTCAAACCACAGATTTTTATGGTGTTCTGCTTATGGCGCCCAACGTGGGGCAACACGAAGAAAGGTGCTTAATGATGGTGGCAGATGATCCACTAGAGAATTGACCACCCGACTGGGGCTACCAATAGTCTCTCATATTTCTATTTGTAGGACATTGATATTTTCCTTTCCAGGATATTAACATTTTATTGAAATAAATATAATTTTTCTTTTCAGAAAATTAACATTTTATTGGTTTGCATTTGTTATACTTTTGTTATAATGGCTAACTTACAGGTACTGATCGGACAACGAAAAGTCATTCGGAGAAAAGTCACCGAACAATTCAATAGGTCTGACACCTATTCTGCCCTTACACAAGAAGAAAAGTTAGCTATTAAAGGTCTTCTTGTTAATTATAGAAACAAGTTGTCAGAGCTA
The DNA here is from genome assembly GCF_015104395.2 of Macrobrachium nipponense. Classification (NCBI taxonomy): domain Eukaryota; kingdom Metazoa; phylum Arthropoda; class Malacostraca; order Decapoda; family Palaemonidae; genus Macrobrachium; species Macrobrachium nipponense. Next base: position 115,163,325 of record NC_061109.1, read on the forward strand.
GATGATCAAATCCTCTTGAAGAAATTTCCTGACATATCTGATTAAGCAGAGTTAGAACCAGAATTAACCAGTTGCCAGGATTATCTATGACAAAAATTGAAGCATTGTTCTACCATTACTTGAGATTTCAAGGAGTAGAATGATTCTTAATAATATTCCCGAACGTGGGACCGCCATTTTACTGAAACAGCCAACAGCTCTTCTTCCTAAGTTTACAAGCAAAGAAGGAGAAGATTTCTTGAAATTTATAGCAGAGTTTGAGGCTACAACTAATGCATTTCAGTGTCCAGACAGAGATTTACTTTTATTGCTGAACTCTGCTGCTTTGAAATTGGACAAATTAAATAAACATTCTCCATTTGTCGTAAACAGACTTCATAATATACAAAGAATGTGTGAAACTGTTCCTATAAAATTTTGTTTTATTTCAGGAAAAAACAATCCTGCGGACATAATCACCAGATGTGTGTCATACAACCAGTTGCAAAATTCTTGCTTTTTTTCAGGACCAGATTTAAGTATAAATGAAGCTCCAGAGTTGTCAACTACTATACCAGCATTTGAGATGCCCACTGAGGTTCAAGCAACTCCTTCCACAGCTCGGGTTATTGAAGTTGCTAACAATCTTATTGATATTAATAATTATTCCAATTTCAGGAAACTTGTATTGATTTTTCGCAGAATTTTCTTAGTGGTACACAAGTGGAAGCTGAAAGCGAAAATTGCTTGCTCACCAGTCGCTAATTACTTTGCCCAGGCTATAAATTACTTGTTAAACACTGAACAAAGGAAGCATTATCCCGAGGTATATTCTTACCTACAGCATGGTCTTAATTCCAGAAAAGACATTCCTCCTATTATAACGCAACTTAATTTATTTTTAGATTCACAGGGTCTTCTGAGAGTTAAGAGTAAATTCAAAAAATGGAATTATGGCTTAAGTGGAAATTACCCTTTATTATTGCACCCAGACAGTCATTTGACAAAACTAATTATTTGGGATGCACACCTTAAATTATTACATTCAGGATATTATTCTGTATTAACGGAGCTCAGAAAGCATTATTACATCCCTAAACATTTCTCAGTTGTGAAAAAGGCTCTTAAACAGTGTGTTCATTGTCGTAGGTTTAATAATCGTTATATAAGGTTAAATCAGAACTTTTACAGAGACTTCAGAGCAGATCCTCCTACGGTTCCTTTTTCTAACATATTTATGGATTATTTAGGACCCTTCAATACGAAGGATGGAAAAGAGACCCGTAAGGTTTGGTTACTATGTATCACCTGTACTTGGTCTAGGGCATGTTACCTCAAAATTTGGTAGGAGTTTGAATGTTGCAGAATTTTTAAGAGCATTTCAGCTACACTGCTTTGAGTACGGGATTCCTCAACTTTGTATTAGTGATCTTGGAACTCGGTTGGTGGCAGGAGCTAATACCATAACTTCCTTCATTAGTGACCCTCAGACGCAATTATATTTTGAGGAAAATAATGTAAAACCTCTCTTCTTTCAGCAATATTTCAAAGGCTGCAGTCAATTGGGATCATTAGTAGAAGTCTGTGTAAAAATGGTAAAAAGATTAATGTTTGGAGCTATTAAGAATTTTGTATTGAGGTTTGTAGACTTTGAAATTTCTTGTCTGTATATTGTTGCATCTCATTAATCGACGACCTATAGCCTTCAAAGAAGCTGTTCGTGCTGAGACTGACCACGTGCCCGAACCAATAACGCCGGAACAGCTCGTGCGAGGCTATGAATTGACTTCTCTAAACCTTATCCCTAACCTAAGTCTTCAACCTCTTTCAGTTGAAGATCCAGAATTTGACCCTGATAATCCAGCTATTTCTCAGAATTACCTAAAGTTGTGTAAAATTAGGCAGACATTAATAGAGACCTATCATAATGAATTTCTAGGTACTCTGATTCAGCAAGCAGTTGACAGAAAGGGGCGGTATCGTCCCGTTACTCATAAATTACTAAAGGTTGGCGATGTTGTATTAATTAAGGAGGAACATACCAAAAGGAATAATTATCCTCTAGGCATAATTCTAGAAGTTTTTAAGAATGATTTGGGTGAAGTTACCCATGCTGTTATTAAGAAGGGAAAAACAGGCCAGACATCAAGGTTCCATGTTAATAATATTATTCCAATACTAGAAAACACAGGAAGTACCAATTCAGCTACTCCTGATTTTTGTAATTCTGTTACTTCGTCCTTAAGGCCCAAAAGAAAGGCTGCTATATTAAGCCAAGAAAGGACAAGACAGATGCTTTAATCTTTATTCAGTATTTGTATTTTCTTGTATTTAATTTAATTATTTTTACATTTCTTAAATGTATTTTTCTTACAATTGTCCAGTAACATATGTTTCAGGATGGAATTTTTTCATTTCTGAAAAAATTCCATCTTCGCCCCTGGACTGTACAAGACATTTCATATTCTCACATGGCGACAGGAAAGACTAGTCATTATTAAGAACTTGGTATTTCAATTGCCCTACTCTTGGTACCATCAAACTGTCTTTCCTGCCGTCCAGTCTTTAAAGATGGGTAGTTTGCTAACTCCTCCTACTTCCATATGCTTTACTCGAGCGAAAACGGCGACGAGGAGCCAGGCAGCCCGGCCGTCAGGCAGACTCAGAGAGAGACTCATAGAGAGAGCCACAGAGAAGAGAGCAGAGACCTCACTCACCTGGGAAGGTTCCTACAATTTTGATTCGTCCGACATGCCTGTCTTAGGCTAAAGGCTTTTATTGGGATCCCTGGTCTACGTCACCCTCTTGTGAACATCTGCCAAAATCCATCTGCAACGCCTTTGTGCATGGTTCGACAATGGTGAGTACCAAGAATATATAGGGCTTATTTTTAAGGTTATCATTGAGAACTCTCATTGCCTTGTGTTGCCTATTCAAGTTTTCCTGTCTGTCATTTTTTCTTATGAAGATTCGTTATAGTTTTTTGTGGTCAATATGTTTTATACATCGTATTCTCTTGTCCCTTCAGGTGATTTAGCTCTCGGACTAGTAACTCTAGCTTATTCATAAATTCACCTTGTTAACACTTGGGTAAAAGAATCGTCTAATACATTAATGTTTCGAGTGGTTATATTTATGACGGATTGTCTCCCATATTACGACCGAGCAAATTTATATTAGGTTTACCGTTCATTTCAGGATGGTGTTTGGTTTCGGTGTATCGGCCCTTTTATTTCCTTCCTGATACTAATGTAAATCTCAGTTGCTCAATTGTAGGTAATTTTAAGTGGGTGGGTTATTATTCCTATGGGTATATTTTTCTACACAAATGACCATGACTTTTAGATACTAATCTTGCTGAATATTTCTTTACAGACAGCGAGCGAAGCAGAACGAAGGAAACGCCCTACGATCTACGTGAATTGCCCTGTTCTCCTACCAATTGTTTGTAACTACGGTACTACGTCATTTTAAAGGCTTATTTATGTAATAAATATCATATTTAATTACATTTTTCCTTCCAACCTTTATTTCAAACCACAGATTTTTATGGTGTTCTGCTTAGCTATTCAATTTTATCTAACGCACTGGGGGGAGGAACTGTCGTGTTTAAATGAATAGCTGTAATTTGTGCAAGAAGTCTTTATTTTATTCTGTGTCTAATCTGGGAACTCTTCCAGATCTTTGCCGAGTCATGTGTCCATGTCTCGTCACTCGCAAGTGCTTCCTTAACACAAGATAACTATGAGTAATTTTGGAAACCAGCATTGACGTTAATCTGGTTATGGCCAGCTTTTCCCTATTGTGAGAGATAGGATTGGTCCACTTTCTAGACGTACCTTTAATCCTTTGAGGCTTGAACATGTGTTGTGATGTATGAAGGGGGTCCTACCAGCGTGGGACGACACAAAGGCTGACTTCAGTCAGAGGAGAGGACACGTCTATCCTCCTGGAGTTATTAGCTTGGACTGAGACAGAGACTGGGTGTTTTTGAATCACCTGAGATTTCACACACAGCCTCCGGCATTGTCTGAAAGATGCGAAAAACACAACCAGCGAATTTGGAAGGAAAAGAGGTCTTATGTTAGGAATTCCTAAAGCTCACATCGAGGCCTAGCTAATCCTGTGACCTGCCTTTCTTAATCTAACCTCGAGGCCTAAGTTATTGGATTATCTTCTTCCCCAAACTTTTGTACAAAAAATTCCCTATTGAAACAAAATTTACTATCTTTGATACATAACCTTATGAGACTAATGAGGTTTGCTACAATTAAGGGAATGTCATGACGTTCTAATTCATCCTCCAAATATTCAAGTAAATCATCTACAGGCACTGTAGATGATTTACTTGATGGTTTAGTCAAGACACATAAAATCAATAACCCTATCAGACCAATCATTAGTTCAGTGGGCTCAGTTACGTATAATTTATCTAAATGGCTTGTAAAAATTCTTACTCCTTTGGTAGGAAACATTTCTAACACGAATGTTAAAAACAATGTTGATTTTATAAACAAATTGAATAGTTTAAATTTGAATTTTGATTTTAATATGGTTAGTTTTGATGTTGTCTCTTTATTTACAAAAGTGCCTGTAGATGATTTACTTGAATATTTGGAGGATGAATTAGAACGCCATGACATTCCCTTAACTGTAGCAAACCTCATTAGTCTCATAAGGTTATGTATCAAAGATAGTAAAATTTGTTTTGATGGGGAATTTTTGGTACAAAAGTTTGGCATGGCTATGGGTAATCCCTTATCTCCTGTCCTTAGCAATATTTACATGGAATTTTTTGAGACAAAACTCTTACCAAGAATTTTGCCCCAAAAATTTTTATGGTTTAGGTATGTGGATGATATTTTCTGTATTTGGCCAGTTCACAAAAATCTCCAGGAATTCTTTAATAATCTCTATAATTTAGTCCCTTCTATAAAATTTACTGTAGAGGAAGAAAGAAATTGTAATTTGAATTTTCTTGATGTAACTGTCCATAGAAATGATAGGAATTTCACCTTTTCAGTCTTTCGGAAATCAACTAACATTGCCTCTTTTGTTCATTACTACTCCAATCCCCATCAAAATGTTAAATTCTCTGTTTTTTCTGGGATGTTCCTAAGGGCTTTATGTGTCAGTAGCCCGCAGTTTATTGACACTGAAATTAAAACTATTTATGATATTGCATTGAAACTTAAATACCCAAGGACTTTTGTAGATGTGGCATGGAAAAGAGCTAGAAAAAATTTTTATTCAACTAATGATAAACTTGAATATAGTAAGCATAACATTCTAAAATTACCCTATGATGAAAGGTTTTTAGATATTCCTAGAAATTTAAAGCTTTTTAACATAAATGTTGTTTTCAGTAATATTAATGTCAAGAGTTTAGTAATCAAAAATTCTCCTAAAGATCTTCCAGGCTGCATATATGAAATCCCTTGCAAAAAGTGTGATAAAGTCTATTACGGACATACCAGTAAATCTCTTTCACGTCTCAAACAGCACCAATATTCTGTGAGAACTGGGCAAATATCGAATGCATTATTCGTACATATGAGAGATTTAGATCATCCTATTAACTGGAGTCAAGCAAGAGCCTTAATCCCATGTTATGACACAGTTTAAAGAAATATCATTGAATCTTGTTTCATCAAGTCAAATGATAGAAACGTGCTACATTTAAGTCATGGTTTATTTAAACTTGATGCTTTCATAATGAAAAAAGTTGTAGATATATATAATCAACAAAATTAATATATTCAGTTTTAATGTTTTGGACTGTAAAGATACTTTGTAATTTCGGTTAGGGTCAAATCTGTTTAGGTTTGTGACCGTGTGATATCCAATAAATCTGGATTATCTCTTTTAATTTTTACCCTTTTGACAATTAACCATCTGGTATTCTTGATCTTGTTGTGTACCTGAGACCTTTCTCTCCAATTGTATTTCATTCGCTCCTTGACAATGCCTTAGTAAAGACGAAAGCGATTAGATTTCTGACTATCATTTTCCTGTGTATTTGCTTATATATATATATATATATATATATATATATATATATATATATATATATATATATACACACACACACACACACACATATATATATATATATATATATATATATATATATATATAAGTATCACATTACCGTGATTCATATACATATATCGAACTACAAATGTCCTTTAATATCTAATTCGCTCTACCTCAGAATTAATATATTTTCATATATGTTTAACCGAGGGGGAATTTATTAAGCGATAATAGAATTGGCGATCGACAGGCGCGAACCATCGACCTCTCAATTCCAGGACTGGCAGTGAAGCCCCAGACCACCCTGCCACCGCAAGAGATATAAGTATATGCTGCCTCCCACCTCATATACTTGCCGCGCATAGGTATTTTTTTGTTTGGAGACTGCATACAGCCCATCTCGTTCTCGGTTGCGTGGTAGTGCTTTTGCCCGCACGTAGTCATTATATAAGTCTATCACAATACCGTGATTCATATACATATATCGAACTTCAAATGTCCTTTAATATCTAATTCGCTCTACCTCGGAATTAGTATATTATCGCTTAATAAATTCCCCCTCGGTTAAACATATATGAAAATATAAGTGAATTATAATCGGTAGATCTAGGCGGCCTTGACTATGGCAGTTGCGGTTTTTCTATGCAGTTTTACCTACTGAACAGGAATTTTAAGTAATATACGGCGAAATACATTGGATGCCCCAGTCCCTAGTGGATGGCGTATCCGCGGTTACGTTCCTTGCAGTCCGTGCGGACGCTTCTGTAGAAATACCTAATGAAAGTTTGCTTCGTCACCGACGTCGGGCAGACGACACACAAAACGGCTGAAACCGACAGACTTCTGTTGAAATGCCATAGATGTATACACATACAAGTGAAGCTTCAATATTATTATGCGATGAAAAATCATTTACTATAAAATATAAAAAGATAGATTACTTTCTGGTAGTGTTATTAAAATGAATTTGCGCTGGACTCGTCTTTCAGAAATCCCATGTATACTGTAAAGAAGTGTAACAGGATGTTTTGCCTCGGCCACCGATCGAGTGTGTTACACACACACACAAATACAGTTTTCATGATAAGGGAAAATGAGAAGTCAGTGGTTAATAAAACAGGCGATAAATGAAAACTTTTTGAACGTTCTGTGAATTATCAGAAAATGCATATTTCAACTTAAAATTGAATAATACTTGTTTTCTACGTTCTGTTTACGTCGTCCTGATCGGATCTCCCCAAGGGTGACATTTCAGAATTTCGTTGTTAAACAATTCCAACACTACCTTTGATGTCTAAAACTGAAAAAAATATAGCATACATACTGCATATAGCTACTGTTACAACCCTGATATAGAGAGACATTACTATTTTTCTACTAATGCTGGGGGACCGGGTCAAAAAGAGGTAAGCGTGTAAACAAGATCCGAAAAAGGCAGCCAGGATCAGGAGAGTAACACTATGCCTAAGTCATAAGTTATACTACCTGTAACGGAGTGAAGGAACAATGAAGCTGTGAGTACTTTACACTTGAAGAAGTCTCATGAAGTTATAATCCAAGAAGGGGAATCCTATGATGAGGAGTCACTTGATTTGAAATGTATTGTAAACAAGAGCTCTGTTCAACCTTATGATGTTAGTTGTCAATTGAATCATAAGCCATTTTTATTTAAAATTGACACCGGTTCAGCTATTTCCACGTTAAAGTATGATGATTTCAAGAAGTTAAATTGTACATTACTGAACTTTAAACTAAATTGCAGGGTTATAACCAAGTGCCAATTAAAGTATTTGGGAAGGTCAAAGTTTCAAATTTTCAGTACAAACAGCAAAATCGTTCAGACGTTGAATTCATAATTGTTGGGTCAGACTCCCCAAATAACTTGATTGGTAGGAATTTAATAAATAAGTGCAATATAATCAATGTCCATCAGTTAAATATAAAAGGTTTTGTGGAAAACTCTAATGTAGATAGCTTGAAACCTATTTAGAAATGTCAAGCCCGACTGTATCCTAAAGTTGGTCATGCTCCTGTTTTTCAGAAGGTCCGCACGGTGCCACTGACGTTACGCAGTGAGGTTGAGAGTGCGCTGCAAGAGCTTGAAAAAAATAAGATTATAATAAGGTAGAATTCTCAGAATATGCCTCACCCATTGTTACTGTCAGGGTTTGTGGGGATTTTCGTAAAATGAATTAAATTCTTCATGAATCTAAATTCCCATTACCTAATTTGTCAGAATTAATTTCCAATGTGTCTGGATATAAGTATTATACCAGACTTAATCTCAAGAATGCTATTTGCAAATGGAAGTTGCTCCAGAAGACCGTAAATATTTGGTAATTAGCACACATTTGGGTCTATATAGATATTTACGGTTACCATTTGGTATCCATTTTGCTCCTGCAATATTTCAGAGTTCATTTCCCAATTGCTAGCTTCTTATGAATTTGCTTATCCATATCTGGATGATATTGTTCTATGTGGAAACTCACCAGCTGAACATGATAAACGTGCAACTAGCAGAGAGAAGAGCCCCATTAACTGTCCTTGTTTTCAGTCTGTTTCTTTTAGTTTTAAATAGGTTAACTTTACTGAACACTTGTTCGCATCCAGCATTACAGTGCGGCAAGCAAAGAGCAGTTAGAGCAAAATTGGCTAGGTCTGAAAAACTAGACTTTTTAGGACACTTCTCCCCAGAACTTATCAGCTGACTCATTAAAGAGATGTTTAAGTTCATGTTGCAATATGGGAAACATTCTCCATTGATCATCCAGCTTTTGAAGTAGTGAGTGGTCATCTGGGAGTACAATCAGAGGAAGCTTAGATGCAAGAGGGAATGAGGAGGGGATTCTTTCTCTGAATTCTGACGAGAGAGCATTTTTTGGACAGAGACAGTTTAACTTTGATAGGACACCATCATTGAAATTATACCTCTTCTTTATTTCTGTGCATGCCACTACAAGGAAACTTCTACACCTCTGAAAAAACTCCTGCTGTTGAGCTTTCTTTTCCTGTATGAAGGGTTTTTTAAATCCCTGCATAACTTCAATTCCTAGGTACATTTAGCTGTCACTAAGATGACTGTCATGTCTTTCAGGATTTACAGTATTTTGATCAGTTTTCATTACATAGGTCCTGTCCATAAATGAGAGAAGGAGGTCTGGAAAAAATTGTTGAACTCAGTAAACTTTGGAAGAACCCAGTCAAGGAACATGAAATATAATTTAATGAAAGGATCATGAAGGGAGTTGATAATCAACTCTGTTGCTAATAGTTTCTCAGCGAGCCACTTCTCCGAGGAAAATGGCTGCAGTGTCTCCCACTGTTCCAATAGCCTTTGAACCACGTTACAATTGGAGACAAGCGGCGGTAAGCCATGTACGGACTCTGAAATAAATTTTTTTTGTTTTGTTTTTTTAGAAATTAGACTGTTTCATGGAGGAGTTCACCGACCACTTACATTTGTAATTTATATACTTATCAACCTTAGAATTACCGTACAAACCGTACGATAATGGAAAATGCTATCGTACGTCGCAACAAGGCTGTTTTTATCGTACATGTACGATAATTATCTTACGTGTGGCAACACTGAATCGAAGTTCGAACTTCGAAGCTAGGAAAGAAGGATCTACAACTGAAATATACAAAGCGTTAATACTTCTTCTTCTTTATTTTAGTAGGAAATATGGCTTCTTTTACAGGAGCCAATGTACTCCCATGCAAAATCACATCAAAATTACAAAGATTTGTCATGCACTCATGCTAACTTTTATTTGAGGAGGAAAATTAGTAAGTTAATATGGTATGTGCTAGCAGTGAAGGTATGGGATGAATGATGAGTTTATATAAATCACATAAGGTTCATTCCATTGATATTACCATTTTTCATACAAAACACTACTCTAATAGCTACAAAATAACCTCTTATAATTTTAAATTATCCCATCTCAAGTATCACCGTTAAATATAGTCACCTGACGAGTACAAACTTCAGTTTGTTTATTGGCTAAATTTAACCAGTTTGCCTAATCTGGCAGTTTTGATATTTCAATATGGCTATAGCGTGTTTAGTTGGTTGGATTTTCCTAAAACGTTAAAAGTACTTCATAATAATCATAAGCGTTAATTCACAAGTGTTTTCCTAAGGTTTCTTACCATTTGTATTGGCGACTTGGTATTCGAGAATCAGAAGGAAAGTGGCATACTACTGCATACTGGATGCCAATAATAAACCACATTATTCAGAGGGCAGAATTACACACATACACACACATATATATTACACACACACACACACACACACTATATATATATATATATATATATATATATATATATATATATATATATATAAACTCTCAAATGCCGGTTTGAATCATTGGAACATACAAAGGTAAAGCAGCCAGACAGTTCAGTGGGAACTTGGAAGGAGAGTCACGAACAAGAGTGGACGGAAAGTAAACGAAGAAAGCAATGTAGTACCTTTGAGATTGAAGAAAAGACATCTTGATTTATAAGAGAAATCACTAGTGGAAGAGAAAATGACCAGGAAAAAGGAAATAGAGAGGAAAACAGTAGATGAGGTTATAAAAAAAGATGTTAATGGATACTATCCACAAAAAAGATTTCTGCTGTTAAGAACTTAAGAACAATAAATGCCGAGCAATTGTAAATGTGTAACAAATAGAAGAAGAATTTGATCAAGTCTGTGTCTGTCTATTTGATTAAGGAAGGGGAAGCGTGAACAGTGGAGGAAAAAGATTTTGAAGAAATAAGCAGACTGAAATGAGCTGGACAAGTATATAGTAAGTATCAAGATCTTGGAAAACAGGAAAGTACGAGATAGTGAGCTGTTGGGCAATAGGTTAGAATAGTAAAATATGTGGGTAAAGGTATAAACGAAAGCATACTAAGGCTTCCACTTCATCCTTCTGCAATCCAGGGATTCGTATTCCTGTGCCTTAAGGAGTCTTAAGATATGTGATAAAAACTCGTGCAAATGTTTTGGTACAAATCACACCCAGGTGTAGCGCCTCAGCGGCGTGGTTGGTATAGTATTAGCGTCCCACTTCGGTGATCGCGGGTTCGATTCTCGGCCATTCCATTTAGGAGTGAGAGATGTGTGTTTCTGGTGATAGAAGTTCACTCTCGAGTGGTTCGGAAGTCACGTAAAGCCGTTGGTCCCGTTGCTGAATAACCACTGGTTCCATGCAACGTAAAAACACCATACAAACAAAACAAACACCCAGGTGTCCTGCATGCAAGAAGCATGTGGACATGACAACTTATCTTTCCAGGACGTGTATGTTTCTATTGTGTATATATTTGGACAAGAGGTCGAAATCTGACAGGTGAGAAGAAAATGACAAAAAATTAAATGAAAGGAACTTTGACAAGAATAAGGTTCACCATACAGAGAAATAAGATTTTTTAGAATGTGGACAAATAATTGTTTTCAATGAAGTAACACATGAGAGGAGTCAGACAATTATGGAGAAATTAAATGTTAAACTAAAAGATGTTAAAATAGCCTGCCTTAACTTACAGTTAAGGCTATTACTGGTACAAATTGCAATATCATACCATGTATGATATTGCATAACCCCTATGAACTTTCATGAACCCATGTCATTATATATTAAAGAACCCCTATTGAATATTAAGGGAGTACTATTGATATTTCTGTACAACTTGATTTACCTGCCTGGTTTGATGCTAGATTTTATGCGTGTTAAGGTCAAATTTATCTTAAAACAGGATTAAGACTGCTCAGGCTTTTCATTAATTTCGACTGCTGTTGATTTATCCAATCATTTATTTGTCTTTTATTCAGGTAATGTTTCATTAATTTTTTTTTCTATGGCTTTCTTCGTTTTATTTGTAATATTCACATGTGGGTATTCCATTCTGCAGACGCTTGTATACTAAGAAAATGGCAGCTTTAACTTGTTGCTCATGATGTGCACGTTCGAATGATAATAAAAATGCAAACCTTGCCGTTGCAAGAAATGCCTCCGCGCTTTCTCAAAAAGAGTGGGTGACGGATGGTTATTGCTTGGGGGGGTAGGGGTATGGGAGTGGTGTTTCATTGGTCAGGGGGGATCGAGAGGGCTGGCAGCTGGGAGATTGAACTTCGGCACTATAACGCCGTTTCCTTATCTATCATATCGGTTACCATCTCGCTATCAAGATAAAGATCTCGGGCAGACAATCCAAGCAATTATGTTTTTTTTTTTTTTTTTTTTTTTTTTTTTAAGCAACGCTGCATTATTTTCCTCGCAGCTCGACTTAACCTGAAATGAAGACAACGGCGAAAGAGTCGTTTGTTTGTTTGGTGTTTTTACGTTGCATGGAACCAGTGGTTATTCAGCAACGGAGAAAGAGTCGTTTGGTATTAAGTAAATCTCCCGAGGTGTTGTTTCCAAAATTATAGGAGCAAACGGTCTATCAGGAAGGCAACGTAAGAACACTGGCCTTAAAGGAGTTCTCCTATGAAAACTATCTCTGAGGTCACCGCCTAAAACATTACCTGGCAGTAGGAGGTAAGATAAGGAAGCTTATCTTGTTGTTTCTCAACCTGAAGATTTTTCTGTCTGGCCATATCGCGACGGAACATTAATAACGAACTATCAGAGAATATGTAATTACTGAAACTCCAATTAGATGTTATTCAACAATGAATTTCCATGGCAACAGCCAAAGAGATTTATATTTTTTCTGAGGGAAACATTTAATTTTATCAGCCAGGGTAGTATTAATTGGTTATATACATCCAGTTTCTCATGGTAACTAAAAGTTGCTTTAATGTAAAGTTGACTGGTCCTCGTAACAATGAAATTGTTTCATGCCCACATATTACAGTAGGTCCCCGTAGCGGGATGGTGTCGTCAGCGCACCTCATGCGGTGCACTGTTGGCATTACTTAATGTTCTTTGCGGCGTGCATTCGGCCCCTAGCTGCAACCCCTTTCGTTTCTTTTTACTGTACCTCCTTTCATATTCTCTTTCTTCCATCTTACCTTCCAACTGATTCATCCTATTGCACCTTTCAAACTTACACTGTCAATTTCTATTTCAGCGGTGAATGACCTCATAGGTCACAGTGCTGGCCTTTGGTCTAAATTCTAAAATCTATATTCAGTTCACTTCAATTCGTATACTAAGCTACATGGTCATAGACAAGAGTTCCAGGTGCATTAGTCTTGGCGAATCGTCGTCAGTGTTGTAATTTCTTAGTTAAGTAGAAAATACAATTAAAGGTCATGGAACCATTGCTGCTAAATGATAAAGTAGTTGTCGAATTAATCGCACTACGGACTGTCCCCTTGGAAGATGAGTGAGGTTGCATAAGATACGAGTGTTTGTAGAGTGAAAGAGAGGCTGGCGTCTGAGAAGTTTGCCGAGTTAGTTATTAATAAAGGTCTAAAATTGCTTCTAAGCCAGTGACAACGTAAACCATATTTAGTGTGACAGATTAAAACATTACGGGTGACGTTAAAATATTACAGAAAAGACGACCCTGTTATTCTGATAAAGGTATTGAGTAGAGATTATTCGTTCAGTAATCGCATATCCATTTGGACGGGCATTTGCATAGCTCGATGCTACTCCTTGATCGATTTTACAAAATAAATTCTAAAACGAACTAACAGTTGCTTTGTTTTGTCTATAGAACTCCTTAATAAAATAATTTATTTTATTTTAATTTAAGTCCTTCATGTGTTATTTACTAAAATCTTCACAGTTGCAGCGGCCCAAAAAAACTTACTTCTTGAGTTAATTTATTTATCTCATAAATGATAAGAAACGTTATGAGTAGAATCATGAAGGTAATCGGTTGTATCATAATGGGGCTCTTATTATAATAATCAGAGCTACGGTACGTTTCTTGAACGTACTGAACGAACCCATAACAACACATCTGAGTAAACCTTGATTTACCGTAGACCGTCTCGAAATTCATCCAGGGATAAGCAGCAATTGCTTTAATGCCAAAGGTTAAAGATTGTGAAGTTTGATACATCCCCCCCCCCCCCCATACTTCTTTAATACGTTGCTGACCATTGTTGTTTTGATGAGTCAGCATTATAAATAATTTTATACAATACCTTTCCTCTTGGCTACATGTCAAGGAAATTCTCACCGTTTGCCGAGTGGTAACAAATAATTTCTCGCCAAGTAGAATATCGGAAAATTATTTCTTTAAACACTATATAAATAGACTTTCGATGAACGACAAAATGCATACCTCCAACACTCCCCAGGTCCATGAACGTACGTTAATTAAGAGCAATTTCATTGCACATTTTCACAAATGATTTTAAACTTTTCTCATCACTTTCACGGAATATATTCCTTGCTCTGCTCGTCTTTTTGGAGCTTAATAATAAATGTTCCATTGATAAAAAGAATACAGTTTCTCTCTCTCTCTCTAAAAAAAAATGAAAGTTCAAGATTAAAACAAAGCAGTTAGACCCATCCTTTAACCAATTAGTTAATGATTAGGCTCTTCATTCACATAATTTCACGCTTCGTTGATATTCTCTTATTCTCTCAACACAATCAAACCGTCCTAAATAAGTGATGCATGTTTTCACCTGCGCTAACATTTTCTATCAGACTGTCGTATCTTTACATTTCTCACCAATTTGACCTTTCAAACTCCATAGAACACAGCGCATGCACTCATGCACACACATACACACCACACGTGTGTGTGTGTGTGTGTGTGAGACTAGTCACACTTCAAATATCCCTGCACTCCTTTCAGACTTCATGGCACAAATGAAAACCACTATGCTGCTATCATTATTAATTCCCAAGCCAACAGCTGTTTCAAGCTATTGTGTTCTTCAGTGCACACTAGATTTACTCGATTTAAATTCTAATGTACAATTTACTCGGAAACAGGACCCTAGATTAAAAAATTAATAGTCCTGTAAAACGAAGATTAGCGCAATTCTCGATCCTTTTCTGTTCTCTTATTTGGACCCATCGCTATCTAGATCAATGTTATGAGGTTATAGCAAAATAACAGTCTTATCCAAGACCTACTTTTACCTCAAAAACAGACACTTTACAGCCTAGGTAGCAATGTACAACCTTCAACACCATTGTAATCTCTAGTTCATATTTCCACTGCAGTTGTAGTAAGGTTCATTAGATACCCCGATTAATTTGTGAAATTCTGAACACCGCAGCATTACAGAACAATTTGTTCCCATTTGAAGATCCTAATATCTCATAGCAATGAGTAAATATATTCACTTCTGTTCCTTCATTTATAAACAACCGGCAAACCTTCAACAACTCGGCAACTAATTCTAATATACCCTAACTAGGTGAAATACTAATATTTAAAGTCACCTCATTTACCAACCACTCCCTTATTTTCAGATTTTTATTTCCAACCGATAACTCAGGACGTCAAGTATCCATATCCGAGACTTCGCAACGTCTTGAATTTATCCATTTTCGGTATCTCCTCTTCTCTGTCTCTTACACTTAACGCATTTGACACTCTGAACGACAGACTTTCTTCAAATGACAGTCTTTCTTAAAAGAACGCACTCTTTCTTCAAAGGACACACTCTCTCTTCAAAGGTCACTTTTTCTTCAAAGGACACACACACTCTTAAAAAGTCACTTTTTCTTCGAAGGTCACTTCTTCACATGGTTACCAACACAGTCATCACAGATCCTAACATCATCAGTATTCAACTTACATTCCTTCTGGGCATGACCAAATCTGTGACAGTGAAGCAGGTCAATACATATCTATCACGCATGTGACATGCAACAAAGGTATTGGAAAGGACCCCTTGAGCACACTTCATCCACACTTTTCAGTAATATGCCACACGAACTGGAGATAACAAATTATATTCTATTTAAGGAAATTAAACTATAACCGGGAAATGGATATATGCTCATCTGAAGGACTAAGTTAAAACTCGATTATAAGGCCTTCAGAAATAAATATGGAGAATGGGAGATTAGGAGTGTCTCAACACCACATTCAATAAATTGTAAATAATAAAATTTTTAGGACAAAGTGCACTTAATTAGGACTGCTTTATTCTAGAACTGCTAGCACTACTCTTTTAACAAAACTGACCCACGATTCATCTTCTTGTTCAAAGTCTATGTTACAAATTTTCCACAATCACACTATTTTCAATGTATCTTACATTCTCAACCAAAACCTACTCATACTATCAAACTTACTCTCGTCTGTCTCAATCAAATACTTCTCTTATACAAAGTTCTTCCACTACATAGATTTCCTAAATGGAATTTTTGATATATGTAATATACACACACACACACACACAACATATATATATATATATATTATATATATATATATATATATATATATATATAGATAGATATACATATACAGGTATAAGCCACGTTCCAAACTTTTGTGATTCACACATCATACATACATACATACATACATACATACATACATCATACATACATACAACATTAACATACATACATACATAACATACACACCTACATACATACATACATAACATACATACCATAAACATAATACATAAGACATAACAACATACATACTACACATTATATATATTTAAATATATATATATATATATATATATATATATGTATATGTAATGTGTGTGTTGTGTCTTTAATCGATTTCCAATGATTTCAAATGAAACTAAAAATATCATAGCTCCAAGAAACTGTAACCTGTTCCGTTTGGAGTTATTTAACTATGTTAACAATAGCCAGAAAGATACGAAGATAGTTTCCAAATACCCTAACACAATTAGCCTTTAAATATTCAGAAACAACAATAATGACGAGAATCCTATCATTCCGGGAGTTTACGAAACCCCCTGTCAAGATTGTTAGGGAAAATAATTCGGGGAATGTGGAACAGGACTACCGACTCTATTAGGGGAACACAAACACGCATATGCATTATATGCACAAAACAATACCACTGTCTCCCATACCTTCAGCAACAACCATAGACTGGTGAAAGGCGCTGACATAAACTTCTGCTCTCTTCCCTCAGACGAGATACAATACAAGGGCCCTTACCTCTAGCAACCTTGCAGCCGCGCCACAAGAACACCAAGCATCATCGCAGCCGATAACTCAGGACGTCAAGTATCCAGCAGAATAGCGAACAGGAATACGAATATTAACAACGAATCACGTAGCTCAGGACGTCAAGTATCCAGCAGAATAGCGAACAGGAATACGAATATTAACAGCGAATCACGTAGTTGGGCTGTTGAGCGCTTCCTTCATTTGCGTTCTTTGTTGTGGAATTGTACTACTACTGGCACTTGTCCTGCTCAGAAGTTTACGTAGACGAATTTTTAGTCACAATGTTCACTAGACTGAGGATGAGCCTAGCACAAGGTTCTAAAGCTATTGCTATTTATTAAGGAACCATCGACTCTCACACTGTTATATTATTGTGGACCTGCAACCAATATCATCATTTTCGACACGGAAAACTGTTTCAGTTATTATCATTATTATTAGTAGTACTTATATTTAGAGCAAGACAAAATTATCTCCAGCCCACTTAAAAGCTTTAAAGAAAACAGACTGCATGTAATGATATAACAAACAAACATGCAAACAAGAGCAGCCAAGGGAAGATAAGGACTGCAAACCCAGATAAGCATGAAAAACAAAGATATACAAGCCAACAAAATTAAAGTGTTTCTTAACAAGCGGCTTTTTACGACATGCACTGCCTATGTATTTACGTATTTCAGTAACCCTCGTTACATAACGAAGCAGATACGGTTTTATGCTTTCGATAACTCCATATTATTATTATTATTCAGAATATGAATCCTATTCATATGGAGCAAGCCTTTGAATATGGTGTTCATTCGAAAGGTTTTAATGTCCGAAATTATATTTTTTGGCTGCGACGCGTCCCGAGATCGATTCTTTTTGCTTACAGAAGGTGGAATTCAAGCTTGCGTAGCATGTTCATATTTTTGGAATGTTCAAAGATCTAAAGTCCACACACGTTTACTAATGCACGCACGCACGTACGTGCAAGTTAAGAAGAGCATATGAAAAAACAATCTGCATTCGTTTCTTATTTCCTATCAGTAATCTATCATTTAATCAAAAGTCAACTCGGTCTTTCGGCAAATGCATCTTGCCTTGTCTTCATACGACAATCACTCATTTTTTTCGTTGACTGGCTTACTAAATGATACCCAAGAAAACAAAAAAGACACAAGGGTCTCTTAAAGACCATACCCCTGGCTCGGCCGTCATATCCCACGTTGGAGGTCAGGCTTCGATTATTATCGATATTTTATATTTGGACGTTGATAGATAACGCTGATTACGATCTCTGAAATTAATCAGGTGCAATCTAATCGATGCGATGTCTGTTTCGTTTAGTTTCATTCAAGATATATTTTTCTATTTTCTCTCTTTCGTTGCGGAAAAGAAGCTAAAGTTGATGCTCAAATAAGTGAGAAGGGGAAAAAATACTGACACTCATATGCCAATAGGTATTTTTGAAACCTGAAAATAAAACGAGCATTTTTCTGTTGCCTAAAAGAGAAAGTTCTGAACGAAAAGTCAACAGATTTCACCACGTATCGTTCAGCGAGGGAATCGTCACATGAGGCGAGCGAATACTAAACTGTAGGTGGCAATCGTTAAAATAGCTCTCTCTCTGATTTCAGGCCGTCATTCGACCAGTTAGTTGTCTGGACCGCCGCCTCAGTCCGTTCTTTAGCTTTTTCGTGACCATCCTTCATTCATAAAGTGTCGACGACGAGCTTTGGTTACGAAGGGCTTTGAGAGGCACTCTGTACTGGAGGTTCAAATTCCATCTAACTGCATTGAAAACCACAGAGAATGACTAAATTTGCTGGAACATAAAAAGAGCAAGAGTTTTCACATCCGTCATAGCTTACCAGTCGTTCCTAGTCTAAACGTATGAGCACGACGAGAGACGTGTTGGGACCAAAGCAGCTGACGCCTAGTTTTTGACGAAACTTGAAATCACACCATGAAATATATCGCTGCGATGCGAAATTTGGGAGTGATTTTACTCCTAGCAACAATTGCAAAGGTAAGGAAGTGTCGTGGTTCTCAAAGTGATGGTTAGTAAGCGTTGGAAGGGAACATCGCGCAAATGGTTGCACAAGTATATCTTATCGATCCCCATCGAATTCTGTTTTTCTCAAGTACTACTTATATTTATAGGCCTATGGTCCAAACTCTGAACCTTGTGCTGATAAGGTTTTCCCCATCGGTTTAACGACTGAGATTCAGTGCCATAACTTGTTTTTTGCTAGTATATATACGTTAATGATTAAGGGTATAAGATCATGACGTACATTAAAAATAGCGAAGTTCAGCAACTTTAATGGGTGACCAGGCTCTGTTAGCACATTAACCTTGTGATCAATCTTGTGGGCAACTTCAACCTACTATACTTGTTGAGAACTGGAAGAATAACTCATTTGCCGTCAGAATGGATATCATGTAAACCATGTGATATGCTTCCTAGAATTCTTGTAACAGATATAAAAAAAAAAAGGGAGGGTACAGAGATGGAGATAGTACTAAGTACTACGTAATATGTGGAACAAGGAGAGCAGTGGCCAAGGTCTGTAGATAAATTTTTAGCAAATGATAGGGTACAGATAATCTGAAAGAATGTTTAAAATTTAAGATAGCTGATACGTATGGCAGCAAAATGTGAATGGATGACTGGTTTATAAATTCAGGAAAAACTATTCTGGATGCTAGTAGGAAGAGAGGAAGTGAATTACCAAGCATGTGCTAGAAAGGTAACAGGAGCTCTGTAATGAAGGCTTGGAAGGAAGAGAAATGTCTAGGTAAAAGGAAGTTGGAATCTTCAGTGAGACCCTTGACCTCATTCTTGCACTGAAATAAAACTGATAATTGCAACTGAGGACAAAAATATCTAGATGAATCATTTTTATGTACTATATATGTGTTAAATCGGTTAAAAGGGCAAGGAATGCAGAAATTCTGCAATGGCGTGAACTCCATTCACTTTTTGGTAGGCTTCACCTTGTAAGATTGTCATGGCACCTTAGTAGATCAAGTAGTTACCACCTCATGTAATATTAATCCAAAAAGGAACAACCTTAATCAACTGCTGAGATATTTGCAATTAACGTAGTCTCAGGTGTTATTAAGCTTACAAGCAGCGAAGGGAAGGACTGGCGAGTCGCAGCTGGCGATATTTTTTGTGAATATTAACAATTCTTTTCCTGCAGAGAGATCCGCACTTTCCAAGCACTACTGAGATTTGATTTGATACCAGGCATTTTTTTTGCCTCTGTAAGTGCTACCATCCAGTAACAAAATTTAGGCATCTGGGCGGATTTCTATCCATATGTACCAGAGTCCAGTATTTCCAAAGTCCAGTATTTGTTCCAAGTCCAGTTACTGTTAGCTTTCAAAATCGTTCAAGTAAAAAATGAGCAAAACGTGTTTGTAGAATCGTGAAGGTTGATGTTTAATATAAACACTGACATTCTTCATTTAACCAGACGTGTTAATGCAACAATAATAAATGTCGGTTGTTATAGTTAGTTACATTTGTATAAGTGATTATGTTTTCATTCAGTCTGTCTGGCCGTCTGCCTAACTGTTAGACGAATTATTCGAGAAAAGAATGAATTTTTATATTTTCTCTTGATAATATACAGCAAATTCAGTGGGACGATTTAACAAGTCCGCTAC
Source organism: Macrobrachium nipponense (assembly GCF_015104395.2). Lineage (NCBI taxonomy): Eukaryota > Metazoa > Arthropoda > Malacostraca > Decapoda > Palaemonidae > Macrobrachium > Macrobrachium nipponense. The sequence goes on from NC_061109.1 coordinate 115,184,099, forward strand.
TGATACTGGCAAATATTTAAAGAAACTTACAACTTCACATTGTGTCCGAAAGAAAACTTGAAGGACAATTCAAGTAACTATGGTAATCAAGCAGAGTATTTGGACAATTATGCTAATCCCATTGGGAGAGGCACCTAAACTATGACCACTTTCCATGTTGGAAGAAAAATGCTCTTGAATACAAATGCAGAGCAACCTGTCCCATATTATTTTTTCAAACAGATAACATTATCAAACACTATCCATTGTCTACTTAACTGTTTTACAGATTACCGAAATCCGAGATGACTAAGTCGCTCGAACATTTTTACTTCTGCGGAATGAATAGTCATAAATGTGAGAAGTTATAATCGTGTAAGTACGTATCAACGAAAACACCGTAGTTCTCGGGCATTCCATTACCTTAGATTGAGTATTTTTTTATTTCTTAATCGAAAAAAATTCTCAATGGCTTGTACCTAATTACAGGAAAGGTAATTTTAATCTTATCGCTGTAGCTAAATTTGCCACATCATAATCACGCCTTTGTAATTCCACTTTTAGTTATTTATCTACACCTCCGATCAATTTCATTTCCTGTGAAGTATGTTACTTGCGTAGACACTCATGATGCCATAACACTTTCAACATTCGTTATCAGTCCTTCCTGCCAATATACTCTTTTTTTTTATTCTTGCAATGATAATATTGACATCACAATGACTCAGGTAATCAATCAAACGCTTTATCGAATTGCATTTCACTTTGTCTGTTCTACAAAAAATTCAAAACCGTTTTTTTTCCTTATGAGAAAATCAAGTTTCCTAATACTTCTTGTATCTTATCGATTATAAAGTTCAAAATTCGCCATAATTACAAATTCAAGACAGCTTGTGCAGCCAGTCTACAAGGCAGGATAAATTTCAAGTGAGGAAACAAAGTGACATGTGGCAATCGAATAGAAAACACCGCATGCAGTGATAATGAATGTGATTTCCATGAGTAAACCTCATGTTTTTCACGGTGGAATTGTAGGAGTCCGATGTATCCAACATTATGTTTAAATGGTGATACATACACTACCCACTTCTGCTTTGCAAGAGGATGTATGTCCAGTTCACAGTTTTCTTTGTTTACTGGTCTATCTGGAACGGCAAGAGTTTGGAAACAAATGGCACGCTCTTTTTAATGGCATTGTAACTGACCGAACACAACTGGAAGCTGCTTCACCTAGTAGATCATGTTTCCATTCTGAATAATAATTCTGGCAATTATTCTTATTATGGTAAACAAATGTCAAACACCCTTGAAGCAAGGCGCCCTTGAAATCATGAATTAATGCTGCTAATTACCTAAGGGAAGTTTCAGGCGTCGCGTAGTTGACAATACGTCTTTCTGGATAACAGCGCTGATAAGCCAGATAATGATATTATGAAGTCTGATGATTGAATAATGGTCTAACCCTCAATATTAATCTTCTTTATCGAAAAGTGTAGGCCATCTTCAAATGTTATGGCATAGATAACTTGAGATATCTGCTGCGGAATGGAATGATACCACTGGGAAGAGTTGGTCAGTAACTTCATATTTGGATCCCAGATGTTTAACAAAGAATATGAAGCCTGAGTTGTGTTAAACATCATCTCAAATTGTGGCTTTCACTACTGGTAGATTTTTAAAACCGTCCTGGTGACAGACTTATGAAAAGTCACGCTTCCAGGGACCCTTTGTTTGGGTTAGTATTGAAAATAACGTTTTTGCTGAATAACGTCCGTCTAGTAGTAATAATTATTTGTGTAGACTTTCTGGAAATCAGCATACGGGTTGAAAAAACGAAGAGTTATACTTACTATTCCTGTTACATGCATCACTGTTTCAATACACAACCCTGTTATTTGTTACAACCCCTAAGGTCATATCCCGAATCTCTCATGAAGAAGTTTTACACGATCTGATCACTTTTAACAATATTGGCTACGGCCTCGTCTACCTTTCCGTGATCCTAATGCGTAATTTGTGACAATCGTCCCGCAATTCCTACCGATTCCAATAATGCACATTGTGGATAACTTACTTGACTGATGAAGAAAATCTTTGCCTGGTGAGTCCAGGTCTCGGTAGAGGCCGGTTCCAGGCAATGACTATTAACTGCTTGCACTTTTGCTTACTAAAAACCTTCTGATCAAAAGGGCCAACTAACGTAAAGAACATTAACTTGGTATTAACCCGGTATGTATCGACAATTTTGTCCAAGTCCAGAGTAAATTCATGCTAAGTGAAGTAGACGGCCGCACGAAGATATCGTTTATCAATATAATTTGTCGACCACATAATATAGAAATGGGTGTACATAATACTTTGATCCCCGAGGGGCTAGTACTAAACACGGCGCCCGAGGGAGCTTCCGCCATGTTTAGTCCTAACACCTCGGAGATGAGGCGGATACATACCGGGTAAAAACTTACTAACAAGAACAATCCAATAACTGAAAACGCTCGCATCGAAGTGTACGCAGTCAAAATTAACAAGATTTTGTCTACAAAGTTGAATAACCTCACCAGTGTATGCATGAAGAACAGAAAAGAATTAATCCATGGATCTGAAGTTGGGCTATTACTACAACTCATGTATACGTTGTCTATGGAGTAAGGGAGTAGGCTATGACTTCTTTATCTCTTCATTCTCTTGTGCTCACCGGTGAAGACATCTTACGGACATTAGTTCTGGGAATTGAAACAAAATGTTTCGTGAACTGCCCTCCATGAGATATCATGATCTGGTAGACAAATGTGCTTGTCAAAATTGAAAAACAGGCGGATATGCAGGTGTTGCAAAAGTGAGGCTCAAAATTGGGCACAAGCCTGATATGAATAAAGGGGGAAGAAGGCATATGCAAAATAAGAATATATGAAAACTGGAATCAGACACGGATGTTTTGCCTCTGTTTTGCCTCTTTCCTATAACACATAGACAAAAAAATTATACAAATTCGGAATAAGACTGATGTGAATAAAGGTAGAACGAAGAATATGCAAAATAAGAATATATTAAAGCTGGAATCAGACACGGATGTTTTGCCTCTGCAGAAAGATAATATATTCACTTATATTTTTCCTAAAACACATAGACAACAAGGCGTTATGATACCTCCAGCTTACTTGGGACGCTAGAAAGATTTTCCCCTCACTCCAGTTGTCAACATTATATTCCTAACTTAACGTGAAGTGGTCTTCGTAATTAATACTCGTACTTAGTACTGCTTATACTAACAACAAGGATCAAATAAAAAGGACACTAATTAAACACGTTCATATATTCTCAGTTATATGTGCAAACAAAATAATCGAACAGAATCATAGCCTAAATTCAGTACACAATATAGATTAAAACACGCTAAAATCTACAGTCAAATAGAGCCTGGTTTCATCAACGAAAATTAAAATTAATACGCAATGTTTTTTTAGAAATAATTTTTATCCGTACTGTTTAACCTGCACATTATTTATTTTTTGCATTTTCATTATACTAAGTAAATCATATAATCAAATGTATCTTTACCTCAACGTGAAAAGACCTTTTTCAGACCTTTTTAGGCTCTTCCATAGACCTTTCCTACCAACCCGCCCCCACAACAAGAACAGCAACAACAACAACAACAACAAATTCGTTTGTAGGCATACTCCCCGAGTAAGCGAAAAACACAATCAGGTAAACAGATTACAACGCTTTATCTGCTAGGTTACTGTCCTTTAGAGCAGTATTACGGCAACATACGATAAACAAGATCATAGACGTTGTTTCACGTTTGTTAGCCAGGTCATGATAATTTGAAATAGATAAGACTGATAAGGATATTTCTTACATACATCTAACTTATACATATATATATTCATAAATATATTATGTGTGTATGTCAAGGCAACAGAGAACAAAATGCCACTATAGGCCATACTTTGATATAGTAAGTGCAGAAAGAATGATTTTGGTTACGTCTAACATGGCAGCTTCCATAATAAAAGAAATGTATAAATAAAAATAATAAGCATCACTCCAGTAACACTGAAATGGGAAAGTGAATTTTTATCAGTTGACACTTCTCTATTTTCATGATTTTACAAGCAAAAATACGCAAAATCGTCGGACTTCGACATAAACATTACGAGAGCCTGTTTTGACTGACAAAGCCTGTGTATCTCGTCAATGTGTAGTCTGCTACCCTTAGGATTGTATGAAGTTATTCTTCTTTCGTCTCTAAATACTAGTGAGATGTTTTGACCTATCTATATATTGTGGCCATGGCGATTGTGGCATCATTCATCATAATAGTGCGTTTACTTTTCTAAGATCGCTAGGGTGGGGCCAGGTAGAAAAGGCAGAGTTGTCATATCTACGGGTATGTAAGTCCCATTAAATGCTTCCCGCAGATATAATCCTTCTTAGGAGGATTCGCTTTAGACCTTGGAAGTCGAGGGAAAGGGGTTGCTTCTTCCCTGTTAACTTTTTTTTTTCATTTTCATTCCCGATTCTATTTAGCTATTCCTTCTTTCTCTTTCTATAATTATAGATACGCTGAATGGCCTGTTGGCTCTGGTGTTTGGACTTGAGACATAAATTCATAAGTCAATCGATCTATTATGCCCTTAGAAACATTTCATCAAAATTATCCAAGTCAGTCACAGGACTCACTTTCCCTTTTCTTTTTTGAAACACTGGAGATTTCACTATATTTCCCGCCTCTCTTGCTTCCTTGATAAGTCTACGAATAGTCATTTCTGATACTTTTGTTGCTTCAGATGTTCTCTGTTGCAGGACCTTCATGATGCTTTTAAAAAATGAAGTATTTCAGGAAATTATAGACTATTTCCTTGGCCTCAGGTGGTGGGGTGATCGAGAGCGAGTATCCTTTAATGATATTGACCTTGACCTTTTAAATCCTCTTAAAAATCATAGGTCCCTAAACTCAGATCGGCGATCGCGGGGAAAAAATATGCCCATAGCTTATTTTCATTAATGAACCCGAGTTTTTAACGAAGAATATTACGAAATAAGATTTATTCATTCTATCTGATGCAAACAAAAGAACCACATTTCAAGAAATGAAAACTATTTCAATAGACTCCATGAAGCTAATAGATTACCATACATGAAAATTGGCAACGTATGATATGTGATGAAATCGAGAGGTAATTTAAGAGGGCATTGTGGTTAATCAAAATTACATTTGTATTTGGTAAAAAGTGACCAGTAGATTCATATATATAATATATATAAATATATATATATATATATATATATATATATATATATATATATATACCTTTGTAACCACATATATATATGTATATATATATACATATATATATATATATATATATATTGTAACGAAGTGCCAAGTATCTGGTTACTACTCTTACCATTCATTAATCGTTACCTCACAACAGCCAGACACCTGAACCCTCATCACAGGTACTAAACGACTGAATACTCTAAACGCAACAGTGATCCCTTAACAACTTACCAGTATTGCAGAAAATCAGGCTAAGTTTATCAAAACAGGTGTGAGGTAATCTTGTAAGTAATTAAATTAATCAAAGGGCATCACTCCATCAACAACTTTAAGTCTAAGTATTTCCCAGATTTCAAAAGTCTAAGTACTTCCCTGGTTCTAAGTCACTTCAAGTTAATTGAAGGAAAACAGATCAATTACCACTCTATGTTTCTACCCAACATCAATATAATCATAATTAAATACTGGTGTAAAATAAAGAAAACACTTATAAAAATTTTAAATACAAAAATTTATTATTAAACTCAAAATTTATGAGTGAAATTCACAACATCAGGGAAAATTACTGTTACTTGAAAACAAAGCAAAGTTTAGTTAATTCTTGAATCAATTAAGTAAAATTAAATCAAAATTAATTTATCACAAAATTCAAGAAAATTAATTCAATCAAAATTCAAAAGCGTTAGGCAATAATTGAAAATTTGAAATTAATTCACAAGTGCTAAATAACAATAAAACTTGAAATGAATTCTAATTAAATGCAAATTAATTCACAATTGTTAAATTTAATTAAATGTGCAATGATTAAGTAATGAAAATAACTAAGTTAATTAAATTGTGAATGCAAATGAAAACAGAAAAATGTGGAAAATACCAAAATTGCAAAAAGTATTAATCACACAGGAATAATATAAAAAACACACAAAACTCAACAAGAAAAAATGGATAAATGCACAAAACATAAAAATCACTTCAATAAGAAAATGGATAAATGCACTTCAAATGAAACAAACACAACACACAAAAGCTTGCATTGTATAAAAATGTAAATCTTTTCACTCAAGCCATTATAACCATTAGATATTAGTTTTTACCAAACTACTGTTACTATTAGTTATTAGTTTTTACCAAACCTTTGTAACCATCAGTTATTAGTTGCAACTAATAAAAATATAACACACTTTACCTTGGTATACCAACTTCTTTCTTCAAAAAAATCACCAATTCACAGAAATAGGCGTCATTACACACAATTGTAAAATATTTGTTCAGATTCCACAAAAAGCACTAAATAACACCAAATAAACTCTAAGAAATATCAAATCTGAAATCTACAAGTTATGAGTGACCATTTTACGTTACGTTAATATCAATTATGGCGAGGCAGAGGGAGAGAGAGATGTAAACGCTTTGAGGTTTAAGCCCCGAATGAAATCTTTCATTTGGCACAAGAGCTGGGCAGTGGAGATGACACAAAACGTTTTGAGACAATTCTTCCAGAAGCTTCGAAAAGTGACGCAACTTTACATACGAACTGTGAAATCTGCACATGGTTTCAGGCAAAGATGAATGCGTATCAAACGAGTATATACATTCATGCATGTTCTAGTTCAACAGACACGTACCTGATCAAGACGGAGATCGAGCGATAATTAAGACTGACATGTTTTTAAAAACACAACGAAGACTCGAACTCCCTTAATCTCGAGGAGATGAAAAGTTACTGAAACAATTCTAGCTTTGAACGTACAAAGATATTCTCTCTCTTTCTACATTCTCTTTTATATATATTCTTTTACAATATATTATACAGTCAAAGAGGGGATATATGCATTTTGACAGTAGCAATATATTATATATATAATATATATATATATATATATATATATATATAATATATATATATATATATATATATATATATATATATATATGCGTGTGTGTGTGTGTATGCTGGTACAATCTTTTATTGTTCTCTATCCCCGCTTTAGGCTTACGACGTAAAAGTCCCAATTCCTACATATGGGAAATGTATCTGGTATGGCATGTGTGAGCCGAACCCCAACAAGCCAGAGAAAATGCTGAACTGCGCCTACGACGGAGAAGCCAAGCCTCTCCTGGACTCGAAAAGCATCGAACTGCTTGAAGAGCACTGTCCCAGCCTAATGGACGAAATAAGTGAGTTTACTTTTTTAAATATATATTTCCTTTACTCAGGGAGAGAGTGCTTCAGCATGTGTGCAAAATTGTCAACAATTAGGTTTTGACTATTAAGAAGTGTTAAATACACTACAACTTCGTCTATGGTTCTATCGAGCTTGGCTATTCAGGGTGTGTCCGTGTGTGTCTGTTATACTATCTAACACGCATCTCCCTCTTACTGCCTAGAGGTGGAGAAGGACTGAGGACTGGAGGCATGTTAGACAGCATAACATTGGCAGTAATGCTAGACAGAACCTTAGTAGTCTACAGTGAACATTTCTCAAAACAGTAGTGATACTTCCACAGTGACATATGGTCTTGGAGCTTTACGCGATGTTTCATAACTACCCCCACCCTTTTGCTTTTACTCCAGGAAAAGAAGACGGGACCTTCGACACCTGTTGTGACAAAGACAACATAGCAGACATGACAGGCGAATTCTCCAAACTAGAGGGCGTCTTCAAGCCATGTCCCGCCTGCCTCGACAACCTCAAGAAGAACTTCTGTTACTTTACGTGTCACCCGCACCATTCGACCTTCCTCGTCCCAACCGAACTGTATACTGGTAATGCAAATTATACTTATATCACAATTCTGTCATTAACCCATACATGCCTGTTAATACTCTAAGTTATTCACCAACAGTAAATTCTTTTTACCTTGTCTTCAGTTTGCACCCAAAGGATATACGAGTAAACACCTTCACTGATTAGGATTTATTCCGCTGAGGGGTTAGAGATGTGTATTTCTGGTGATAGAAGTTCACTCTCGACATGGTTTGGAAGTCACGTAAAGCCGTTGGTCCCATCCCTGAATAACCACTGGTTCCATGCAACGTAAAAACACCATAAAAAAACTGATTAGGATTTGATTTTATGCCTTTTAAAATCAGTAACTAGGGGTGAAAGTGACATTATCCATCCTGATATACAGAAAGATATAAGTTGATATCGACTCCATCACGCATATGCCTGTCGAACTGATGTTCTGTACTACAGGCAACCAAATGCTAAGCATGTAACAAATGGCTATTTCATGTTAGTTGTCTCCCATTTGAAGAGGAAAAAGGGGTGTCTTTGGCTCTTATGCCGAAGGAAAATTGCGGAGTACGTAATAATGAAGTTAAGAGATAACTCAAATATTAAATTACCCATAGACTCCCGCAGGAATGATGTATAAAGTGATGACAAACTTGATTAATAAAACGGCAGTAGGGTAAAGAATAAAGAAAATAAACAGAGTAGAAAAGTTTATGTTTTTAATAGTAAAGTGCATGAGGGACTGATCCAACTGTCTGATTCTCAAGTTTGCAACTTACGCAACATCCGCGAGAATGCAAATGCAGATTTGTGTCCGATGCGTATAAGGCATAGGTAATTAATATGTAACTCTTGGAATCAACGGCCAAGTAACCTAATATCTATAGACTAAGTATGTGCTGGTGACTACAAGATGAGGATGAAGCTCTTACATTTAAGAAGGTAAACATCTAATATGCATGGGAAAGACCTGCGGACGGGATGCATGTGGAAAGAACTTGAGAGCCCAACCAGTTACTTAGAGATAGAATAAAGAAATAAGGGTCACTATGCAATCTATCTGACCAACTACTTCTCAGGTGTCAAATGTTTGGGGTCACAGACTAACATAAAGGGAAAGTTGATGGGTATTTGTTACATAAATATTAAGTTTATATATCTTAGAAAGAATAGAGCGAACCAAACCTCATCTACTCATATGAAAATACTGTCTAGGTGCAATAACATCATCAAGAGAGGTTAAGTGAGATTAAGACACAATTCCATAGGTTTAGAGTGGGGGGGGGTGTGTGTGGGGGAGATGGTCTGTGCAGTGCAGAATCATCGGCAGTGGCGAGTCAAGAGGACATTTTATCTATAGATGCATGTACTTTGCTTTCACTCTAATCATTGTTTGATATCATTTGAAATACCTGTGTTTATTTTGGCATATCTGCATCATTCTCTTATTTGTGTTCTTAGAGGTTAATGGTTATTAAAATTAACTGAGCAGACTTTTTGCATATATTAAAGAAGGTAAAATCTTTTCTCTAGTCTTGCATTGTTTTGCTCTTGCTGTGAAGGAAATAGCATATTGAAATGATCGCTGATTCAACACAGAATTATACTTTTAATGTTTACTAATTATCTGTTGTTTTATGATGACCATTGTCTCTCTGTTATGGTTGTATTGGTTTGTATGGTGTTTTTACGTTGCATGGAATCAGCGGTTATTTAGCAACGGGACCAACGGCTTTACGTGACTTCCGAACAATGCCGAGAGTGAACTTCTATCACCAGAAATACACATCTCTAACCCCACAGTGGAATGCCCGAGAATCGAACTCGCTCCCACCGAGGTGGCAGGCAAAGACCATACCAACCACGCCACTGAGGCGCTTGTCTTTCTGTTATGAACAGGGAATGATTCTACTAAAACGTCTGTGTGGACAACGGACTACTACATTGCGGACGAATACTCCAGTTCCACCTACAGCTCCTGTGACCACGTGTATTACGCAGCCATCGACTCTCTGGCCATCAACTTCGTGTGCGGAGGTTATGGAGACGACTGTGATGATCACAAGTAATTATGTCATTTATTTTTTCTTAGTAAGAGCAGAATTCCGTTTCGAGACCGGGCCGGAGACAAGGAGAATGGGAATAAGAAGAAAGGGGTTGATTCACGAAGGGAGAGAGGAATATTAATTTGTTCTTCATTTTTAAGGCAAACGGGTTTCCCCTGATAGACGGTGCCCGGTGCGTGTGGAAAGGGATTGCGGCTGGTGAGAGCCACCTTTTAAGTGGGAAGGGTTAAGGGGGTGGGTTTTCTCTGACCGATAACTTAAACGCCAGCACTTACAACCATATCAATCAACTAAACAACTCTTAAAAAGCTCACATATATTTATATTATCTATATATTTTTCAGAGAGAAGATGGCACTTCAAACACAAATATATGTATACATCAGTAGTCAGCACACCATTCACACTAACTCCTGAGCCAAGATTGAACTCAATGTATGCTAAAATACCCTTAAAAGCCACTTCCACACAAGGGGGAAAGACACCACAGTCACTCTGATTTGCCAGTAATCTCTTGCCTTTTAACAGTGTTACCAGATCAAACAGTCCAAGGCAGGCAAACTGGACCACCCTCGCGATTGCCATCTACCCACAAAATTTGTAAGTGTTTGGCCGCCGTGCTTTTGCCCCTCGTGTGGAAGGGGTTTTATAAATGGTGGGATTAATTTCTATTTTTCAGTTATTATTTGCGAATTTCGATTATGCTCCCATTTTCTAAAAATGATGACTTATTGAGTTACCCAAGTAGTATGAATATCAGAAGCGTGTTTTCTTTCCACCTCTCATATGGCAAGGATGTGAACGTGAGTCGCTAAAAAAAGAAAGAAAAATCAAAACAATAAGTTTCATAACAAAAGATGGAAAAACATTCACAGATGGGAAATTTAGCCTCTTAACTTAAAACTGACAAGGGAGCGCAATAGATATTAATGACATTTTTAGCTTAATGTTTAATGTAAAATATGTCACGGTGATATAATAAAAATCATACACATTATTATATATATATCTAAAAATATATATATATATATAGTATATATATATATATATATATATATATATATATATATAATATATATATATATATATATATATATATATATATATATATATATATATAATATATATATATATATATATATAATATATATATATATTATATATATATATATATATATATATATATATATATATATATATATATATATATAACTGAATCACGAAAGTTTGGAACGTGATTATATATATATATATATATATATATATATATATATATATATATATATATATATAGTATATGGTATCTGCTGCTATGACAGAATTCCATCTAATAAAGGTTGCCGAAATATTATGCTAGAAAATCTACCCTTTTTCGTGTTTTATGAGGTAGCCCGGGTCCACAGTAGTACTACAAACTACCACACACACACACGCACATTATATATATATATATATATATATATATATATATATATATATATATATATATATATATATATGAGTTAACACTAGTAAATGGATGAGGAAGTGGATGTGTCTGGGTAAACTGGTTTCACTTGCATTTCATATTGCAGGCTTTTCTCGTTCTTCGGGAACAACACCTTCGCTCCATTCGACATCGTCTACAAATGGATAGACAGTCCCCAGGAGGTAGAAACAATATACAACCGCATAATAACTGTCACTCCTTTCAATGTCAGTACAACGCCGTGTGGTACCGAGGTAAGCGGTTATTATTCACTGGTGGGAGTGGGTGAGGTGTTGCGGATGATCGTCTAATATGTGGGCGTGAAAATGTTGTATTTAGATGCAGTAGGTCATTATTGTCATGTTTTTTTTTTTTTTTTTTTTTGGTTGGGGGGCAAGTGGAATATAGCTGGTTTTCAATTCTTCATCATACCAATCGAGCTTAGTGAATCGAGTCCATCAGTGGGCACAAAAGCAGCGGGTAGGAGTGCCCAACTCATTTCTACTCTGTACAGATATCTAATGTTAGGCTGTATATTAATTACATTATGTACAGTTTATGAACATTAATGTACATTTGCTTTAGTATTAGTGTGTTGAAGAATGATATTTATGTTCCCATTTCTATTTTCTCATTGCACGTATTGTAAGACCACTATTTCATTATGCATCGTGGCACCAATGTAATTAGATGTGTCAACACCGCTTTTTTTCCCGCCGTGTGCATAGTCAGTCACTGTCCAGTGGTCATTGTAGTGAAATGCGCGGACCTGCATCCCGCTGCTGTCGTCTTGATTGTCTGTTTATCTTCATTACAAGATTTTAAAGAATCTACGGGTTTAATTAGTCACCCCTTCATTCCATTTCTTGCATGGATGTATGTGGCAGCATCCCACACATGCTCTTTATTTTGTTTTCTCCCAGTTTCGATTGTATCGTTTTCTTTCCCAGAAAGTAAATACTACGACAATAGGTCTTATCTTCTTTATGAGCCGGTGAAAAAGCGGTTATTGGAAGTCTTATTACGCTATTTAGTTGATGACAAGGAATTAGAATTTTGGCTGGTAAAAATATTTGTTACGATACTTAAACATTGGGAATAGTGCATAATTTTTGAGTACCTGATCTTACTGGTTTAATTTAAGAACAGTAATAGTTAGGAATAAAAAAAACTTGAATTTTCTCCGGAAAAAAGATGAGGAATGAATTTTTCCCGTGTATATCAATGACTTAAGAAGCAAATTCATCTTTCATATTTCCTTCAATATCGATTCATGTAACTCCTTCCAATATATCGGATATTATTTTATTTATACTTTTATTTTCACTCACTCACTCCGGTCGCTCTCGGGCCTCTTAGTGGCCCATGACCACTCATGCTAGACCTCTCCACGTTCCCCTGTTGAGTGCTGCATCTCTCCAGTTATTCTCAGGATCCTCCTCCATCCCAATTGTCTTAGATCTCTGAACACATTATCTCTCCGTCTCTTCACCGGTCTTCTCCCTTCTACTGGTCCTTCCATAACCACTTAGGCATTCCGCCCTCTTCCATTCTATCCATAGTCCAGCCCAACGTATCGTCTGCGATCTTACATAGCCAGTTATTAGCGGTTGTCTGGTTAAGTCTCTCATTTCATCGTTGCGCCTTATTCTCCAAACACCTTCAATTATATCGTAAATGGAATCTGTTATTCTACGCAAAATGTTATTTTCAAAGACCACAGTGTCCAGGTCTCTCAACCATATAGTAGTACTACTGGCAGCCTGATAATGGTGTTGTAAATTCTTACTTTTTTATTTCGCAGGACGAAAATTTGAGATGCCAATGTTCAGACTGCAGAGACTCGTGCCCCGTTTTCCCAGAACCAGAGCCGGGGTACCACATACCCATGATTGGAGAACTAGATGCCCTAACTTTCTCCCTAATCATCATTTATGGCATGATGGTCATCGCTATTCTGACTTTCGCTTGCTTCTGGCGACATCATAAGAGCCCCAGTGAAGAAGGTGAGTGTCCTGGTCAGTTTGGCCAGAATTGGAAGCTCCTAAGACTTATAAATGATCTTGTGCCCAAGACGTTTTAGACCTACGTCGCACATCAGAGCACTGCTGTTAAACTTTTGTTATAGGCCCACTGAGTCAGTTTCGAGAAAGTGGGAAAGTTCTTTCACTTTATCACAAAATAATTTAAACGTGCAAATAAGCAGACACAGTTACTCATTTACGGGTGAGCGTAATGGTAGAAGGTAGGCCAGGAACGATCCACGGATCCAGAAAACACGAGCCAATGCTGCACCGTCTCTCTAACCCATATATATATATGACACCACTATACATACTATGTATGTAGGTAATATATATACATACATATGTATAGTGGTGCCATAGCTTGCACTCTTAACGTATATGTGTACGACCCTGGCTATATCCTTAACGTATCACCACCTAAAAATGGACAAGAGAGAGAGAGAGAGAGAGAGAGAGAGAGAGAGAGAGAGAGAGAGAGAGAGAGAGAGAATGACAACTGACGAAATTCACGATTATTCTTAACGGAATATTAGGATATTTTTGCATAAGAAATCTCTTAACTAATCACTTACAGTTCTGTCCCTAACCATCACTGACGCATCCTTTTGCTTCTTTGCAGCCGTTCTTCAGCAATTCCTGCACAACGCAAAACCATCTTTCATCGAAAGACTGACGGCAACTAATGAGAAACACATAGCTCATTGTTTCACCCAATTCGCCACACGTAAGTTGAGGATAACGTTTGATAAGCCCTCGGAAATCTAATCAGCAATGTTAACGTTTGGAAATGGTTTTGTGTGATGTCGTTTAAGCAAATATAGTTTTTTTTTCTGTGATTCTTCTTGGACACTTAGTAGTAGCATGATGAAACCTTTCAGGAAATTCATCTGCATGGCCTGGATTTGAACTGAAAGGGAGATTTAAAATTCTTTTTGAATACCCATTTTTCTATCATCTAGTATACCATCAAAACTTGATTCTTTAATTCATGAAAACTCAGTTAGTATATTTATAATGTTTCTGTTATTTTTGGTGCCTTTAGTGTAGTTTCTCGCTTCGTCACTGAGCCGTGAAGATATAAAACTTAAACTTTATCGGTGCATATAACAACTCAAGACGTGATGAGATACATTCGTGGATGAAAAAGTTGGGCGGTATAGTGCAAAAGAGTTAGACCTATTTCCTTGGGTCGCGGCCTCTTTATAAGAAAATCTAAGAAAATTTAGACGCCTACATCTATTTTGCAGTATTACCGTTGGGGCTGAGCACTGGCTTGTTATCGGTGTTGAAGGGTGTCATGGGAAGACTACGTTTGATATCATATATTCCTAGTCTCCATATTTATATTTGAAGATGTAGAAGGTATTGGCAGCTAAAGAAGGGGTAACAGTGTAATTGCTGACAAGAAAAGTTTTGTGGTGTTTAGAAGGCTACAGTTTTACCAGTATGAAAATAGGTACAGTATCATCAGCATTTGTTCTGTGGAGACTCTCCCAGTAAGTCGTGGGGATTACTGCTAACACGTTCTAGACTCTATACCGAACAGTCTTGTATGAATCTCGTCAAAAAACTAACTGCACTTACTAGGTGGTCTAGCACTAGCTACAAAAGACGTCAGAAGTTGTCGAAAACTTGTAGTAGGAATGGAATGGAATATGAAATTTAAACCAAAGACCAACCACTAGGGCGTATGAGGTTTTACAGTACTGAAAGGGAAGCTGAGAGTAAAAAAGTTTCAAAGATGTAACAGGAGGAATACCTCGCAGTTGCACTATGAAACAATTGTCAGGGGAGGGTGGAAAGTTAGATTTAGGATAAAGAATATGAAAGGAGGCATAGTGAAAGGAATGAGAGGGGTTGCAGCTAGGGGTCGAAGCGAAGCTGCAAGAACCTTAAGAATGCCTTCAGTGCACTGCGTGAGGTACATACACTGACGGCACTAGGCCCCAAAGAGTGAAAACAAAACTTGTTGTAGGAAGTCCAGTTTACAATAAATGTTCCTGTCAGATAGGAATATCCAATTCATTTACTGTTTATGTTTGTTTCAGTTGTGGCCAAATACCCCGTTACTTTTATGCTGCTGTCAATAGTACCGATAGTTGCTCTTTCTGTGGGGATTATGAATCTTGAGGTAAGGAGGCTGTATTGTTTTGTAGCTATTATACCCTTTAAGAATAATATTTCACACCGTTGCATTTATAAGTTGTAGAATTAAAACAAAAACTTTTTAGACGCATTGAATGAATCCAAGTTTCAAACCTAGTTTAACGCACAACTACAATTCACACACACTTGTATATAATAAACATAATATAAAAATGCATATAAACATATACCTATGTATATCTATATTATATATATATATATATATATATATATATATACACACACATGCATATATATATGTATATATATTAGTCAAAACGTCTGAAAACTAATTACACCCCAGCTAAATATATGGTTATAACTAACATATTTGCCGAAAATATATATACAAGATTGAAAATGTACGGCGTACAACCTAACCAAATATGATATGTATATAACGAGCATGTTGCCTAAATTACATAAAGAATATTTATCTTGTCAAGAACGTCGATCTATGAAATCCCAGGCCAACGTGCGCATTTCTTCTTTATATTCCGAATGTCCAAAACTAAAACCATTTCAAGTTCAGCGTCTATGCTTCGGCCACAGAGATATAGTTAATAACTCTCTATTTAAAAAATGATTTACAGTACTGTGAAGAATTCATGGTTTCTATTCAATGAGCAACACCCAAGACCAAGATGACAAATTAGCCACGAGATCTTCATTGTCAGTTTTTGCATCCTGTGCCGTTCTCATGCTTGTGATTGCAAATATCTTCATTTCAAACATGACAGTAATTTTTCTCGTTTTCCTATTTCCTTATATGCATCTCTATCCATCATAACTGCACCCATCGTTTGATTGTCCTTTGCGTGAGGTGAAAGAATAGTTTTGTTTCCATGAATAGTAAATAACGTTCTTTTTATGATAAAGATCCTTATTCCTGGGGATGTCTTTGCATTAATACCCTGATTCCATTCTCCTTGTATTGTAATACTTTCTTATCTGTTTATCAATTTATTTCTTTTTAATGAGTAAGCTCTCTTCTTTCGGTATTTCCCTTTACATTCTCTTACTCCCATATTCCTTGGAAGCTGGAATTTCTAATCCATGGCCCCTGTGGGCTTGTTCCATACGAACAGGGTTCGTGTTCTGAATAATATAATATAATAATAATAATAATCGTGTTCCAGGTCACTACGGACCCTGTAGATTTGTGGGCGTCACCAACTTCGAGATCAAGACTGGAGAAAGACTACTTTGATGCTCATTTTTCACCCTTTTTCCGGACGACTCAGCTAATCATCGTTCCAAAAGGATATGAGCCGGTGAGAGAGAGAGAGAGAGAGAGAGAGAGAGAGAGAGAGAGAGGAAAACAGCTATCTTTATATGGTAGAAAAAAGCAATTCACTTGAAAAATTTTGGATAAGTAGCCTCAGTTAAAAAAAAATATTCTTAAGAGGATTAATCTGATAATTTGGATCTTTGCTTCTAGTATTGGTACTCTAGTGATGATCACGATTAGGCAAGTTTGAAAATTTGAGGTGGACCTGGTCTATAAGGCCTAAAACTTGATCCTCTCATTACGAGACTGTAGGATGAAGGTCCTGTTTTCCATTGAAGTTTATATACATCATCTTCCCTTCGGTTTTGTAGCTTACAGTCGAGTCTTACTTTCATTTTTCTAGCATTTCATTCTCTGTCTTCAGTTTACCATCGTTATCGAGGACGAACTGACGAAACTCAAGAAGAATTATACCTTCGGTGCTCCGTTCAACGAAACCTTCTTGCAGGACGTTATGACTCTTCAGAACCAAATACTTGAGGTATGTACGTCGAAATGTATTGTAACTTGCCATATTTCTCTCTCTGATGCTGAGTTATATATAGCTGGTGATTTTTTGAAACGACATTTCCTTGGGAGCGTTGAAACCAGATGAGCAGAGGAGAGCTGGTTGTCAGTATCTTTTCTTTTTGATTTTATAAAAAGGACGAATGAATGTGGAATGGAATGGAAAGTAAAATTTAGGCCAAAGCCCAAGCGTTAGGACCTATGAGGTCATTTAGCGCTGAAAGGGAAATAAGTTAAAAAAGGTTTTAAAGGTGTAACATGCAGATTAAATTTACTGATACTCTCTTTTCTGGTAAAAGTCACTGATACTTTCGATTCCAGCTAGACTGTGGTCGCCAATACTCTCATCTCCGGGTAGAGTAAAGTTACTAATACTCTCATTGGCGAACTTTGTTCGATGTGACGTCAGAAACGAAGAAACTGCGGCAAAGTTCAGACTTTTCTCGCTGTTTCTCCGCTTCTGACGTCACATCGGACAAAGTTCGTCGACCAAAGCTCGACCGTGTGGACGGGGCCTATGTCTCTAATGCTCTTATTTCCATTAAGAATAAAGCTCTTTTAACTCTTTTTCAGCGAGTTTCTTGTCTCCGGTGCTCTCATTTCCATTAGAGCAATGTTATTAGCACCACTATTCAATGCGTTTCAAGTCGCTAATACTCTCATTTCCAGTTAGATTAAAATCTCTAATACTCTCATTTCCAGTTGGATTAAAATCACTAATACTCTCATTTCCTGTTAGGTTAAAATCACTAATACTCTCATTTCCAGTTAGATTAAAATCACTAATACTCTCATTTCCAGTTAGACTAAAATCACTCATACTCTCATTTCCTGTTAGATTAAAATCTCTAATACTCTCATTTCCTGTTAGAATAAAATCTCCAATACTCTCATTTCCAGTTCGATTAAAATCGCTAATACTCTCAGATTGAAATCGCCAATACTCTCATTTCCTGTTAGATTAAAATCTCTAATACTCTCATTTCCAGTTCGATTAAAATCGCTAATACTCTCATTTCCTGTTAGATTAAAATCTCTAATACTCTCATTTCCAGTTCGATTAAAATCGCTAACACTCTCAATTTCCTGTTAGATTAAAATATCTAATCCTCTCATTCCCAGTTCGATTAAAATCGCTAATACTCTCATTTCCTGTTAGATTAAAATCTCTAATACTCTCATTTCCAGTTCGATTAAAATCGCTAATATTCTCATTTCCTGTTAGATTAAAATCGCTAATACTCTCATTTCCTGTTAGATTAAAATCTCTAATACTCTCACTTCCAGTTCGATTAAAATCACTAATACTCTCATTTCCTGTTAGATTAAAATCGCTAATACTCTCATTTCCAGTTAGATTAAAATCACTAATACTCTCATTTCCAGTTAGATTTAAATCACTAATACTCTCATTTCCTGTTAGATTAAAATCACTAATACTCTCATTTCCTGTTAGATTAAAATCACTAATACTCTCATTTCCTGTTAGATTAAAATCTCTAATACGCTCATTTCCAGTTCGATTAGAATCTCTAATACGCTCATTTCCAGTTAGCTTAGTCACTAACACTATCTTTTCCAGCCCGTTTAAAGTCATTAACACTCTTATTTCCAGTTAGCTTAAAGTCACTAACACTCATTTCCTGGTAGATTGAAATCACTAATACTCTCATTTTTTGTCAGATTAAAGTCAATAACATTCATTTCCTGGTAGATTGAAATCACTAATACTCTCATTTTCTGTCAGATTAAAGTCACCTATACTCTTACTTCCAGCTGGTGGCCGAATATGACGGCGAGAACGTCACGATGAATGACGTGTGTGTGAAACCTCTGTATCCACAAAAAGACTTCTGTTTGGTGCAAAGTGTGCTGAATTTCTGGCAAAATAACCTAACAGTATTGGATGAGAGTATCGACAACGGGAAGTACTCGAAACACCTTCTTGACTGCTTCAGGTAAGCAGAATTTCGAGCGATGATCTTACGTCAGAGGTTCTATTTCAATTTCAGATTATCATCTATTATTTACTACGCTAATAATAACATTAAAGACTAACGCTTTTTTCACAGTAAAAACGAAAACAGTAACAATGATATTAAACTTAATGAGACCAACAAGAAAAGAAATAGAAAACTTCCAGAGAAAATGCATCCGCCACACTTGATTCTTCTTTCCATATCTTCATATTTCATTCCTGTTCTAAACCTCCCCTGATCTCATAAACAAATGAATAGATTCATTATTTAGAATTGAATGAATTGTCAACAGAAGAAAATAGAGCGATGGGAGGCAAAATAGTCTTTGCTTTCTGTCGAGTTAAAAGTTGATACACCTTCCCGACTACTAGGCTACGATATTGCATCTTTAAATGATTTACTCTAAAGATACATGGCTATGGGACGGGCATCTCGTTCATTCATATAAATCTTACTATTTCAGCATTTGTATTTTTTTCTCTCTCTTTCTGTAGGAATCCTACCAACAACGACCCATTTAATAACTGTCTGGGAACTTACGGCGGACCTGTACTTCCTTACACGGCCGTCGGAGGATTTTTGGATGACAACGATACCCTCGCGGAGAACCCCCGTTACTGGGAGGCCACGGCTTTAGTGATCACTATGCCCCTGACGAATTACCTCAAGGTCAAGGGAGGCGACAATTTCGAACTGGAGCGTGTGAAAGCTTGGGAAAAAGTGTGAGTAGATTGTTTGGTGTGTCGGTCAAGTTTAAGCTTGCATTATCCAACAAGGACCTGCGCCTTGGGACGTTCCGTAAGTGTGGTGAGGTGTTGAAGATTACACGGTTTATACTACCACTATAGTCGGTTTCATTTCATCTGTACACTCACCTATGTAGGTTTTAGTTAGATATAGCATATGCGTTGCTAACTTTCGATTGGCTGACATCAATGTTTCCGATTATTTTAGGCTTACTGTGGTGAAGATGAGAAACATTTCTTCAGGAATGCATCTGAATGCTTTGATGAAAAAGAAAAAACCCTAACACCTTATTTAAATCATAAACATGCCGATTTATGTCGATAATATAACAATAGAAGCACAAAAATGACGAGATTGTAGCAAACAGTTAACTCAGGTCAAACGAAAACGAAAGATTGTCTTTAAAAATTTATTTTTTTTATTTTATTTCGTGGGTACGTAAGAAGATATCTGGCTATGAGTGAGAATGAGAGGTATTTTAATAATTTCGTGCACATGAACTACTACTTCTTTCCCACCGTTATCCCTACATTAGGGAGTCGGTTTCTGTTGCGCCTTCTCTACTGCCTTCCTTATAACATCAGGCGTGGTTTGTTGTTTGACAAAGGGGTTTTTACGACAGCATGCCCTTGCTGTCGTCAATCACAGTTATTGGCGGTGCGCCTCGCCTTTGACTAAAAAACCCACCTGCAAGGCAGCAGTTTCCACATTTATTGGCAGTGGCCCTAGCTTTTTTCTAAAAAGTAAGATTGCAAGGCAGCAGTTTCCAGCTATTGGCGATGGGCCTAGCCTTTTACTAAAAACTCTGCAAGGCAGCAGTTTCCAGTAATTGGCGGTGGGCCTAGCCTTTTTCTAAAAAGTAAGATTGCAAGGCAGCAGTTTCTAGCTATTGGCGGTGGGCCTAGCCTTTTACTAAAAACTAAGACTGCAAGGCAGCAGTTTCCAGCTATTGGCGGTGGGCCTAGCCTTTTACTAGAAACTAGGACTGCAAGGCATCAGCTGTCCTTTTAGTCGCCTTTTACGACAGGCAGGACCTACGGTGGTATTATTCTTACACCCTTAACACAGGGTCTCCTGCACATTACTTACATTAGTAGGTTAATATTCGAAATAAGCAAGAAATACGTATTGTCTATAAGGCCGTTTAAGGCCTGAGGGAGGTGAATGAAAAAACCACTGCTGTATTGGCAGGAAGGTGGGAAATTTCAGTTGCAACCTGGCACGATAGCAATGGTAGTGTGGTTTTCTTTCCAGAATACACCTGCCTGTTTGCATATTTTTTTTCTTAAGTATACGAATAACTATAATGGCTTAGTGCTTGAGCACTTTAGGGACTATTTAGCTAAAGAACTTATCCTACAAAAGTTTAAAATCCTATTCATTTCCCATCATTCTTAGTGTTGATGCCATCATGCGGCATAAAACAAAAGCATACAATTTTTTTCATTGCTGAGTATTTGAACGACAATTTAGATAGAATGAGTAAATAAAGGTTGCAATAAAAAGTAATTTTGACTGAAATGGAATTAATGCGTGCTTAAAAGAAGGCCACAAAATAAAATACCTAGCGAATCAGTAGTATAGGCCTAGCTTTATCTTGTGAGTTGAACAGTTTCTGGGCATAACACTATCTGTGGTCTGGACTATATGGGCTATACTATACTAACGAGATAAATCCTAAGTACTGGAAGCCCATCGTTCTTGTCTTTCGTGTACTTGTGTTGGTATATATTATATCATGAATGTTATTGGAGAAATTGTTTGGTATTTATCACCATACGCCAACGATATCGGAAACGTATATTGTCAGCCAATGACTTCTACCCATGCGCATGTGCCAATATACATAACAGTAGTAGTATAATGCACTGTTCTGTATGGTTTCAGAATGTAGGCCCCTACCATCATAATTTGGTAAATATTACGTATTCTAGAATTGCAAGCCTGTTAGTGATCTTAAAGAATAACAAATGCTAATACTACATGCAACACCCTGAGTATCCAAACCTAGAAGCTTGTGATTGGATACCTCTCGACAGGGGTGTGACAATAAAGTAGTTTATGTTTAGGTCTATGATTATTCTAAAAGTTGAGGTTATTATCATTATTTTTAGTTGCAAGACACAACAAAGAAGCATTTTAACAACTATAATCAGAGCAACCACCACCACAAAAACAGCAACCATAAATAAGAACAACATGATTAACTGTTAACACCACGGGCATGGACCATAACAAAATCATAAGGAACCACAACAGTTGTAACAGCAAAAACGAAAAGCATAACGCAAACGATAGCAAGAATAATAACCATAATAACAACGGTAAACAATAACGTAGGCCCATTCCCATAATCCAGTTATTAGAATTTGTGTAAACGGCAAAAATACTGAATTAGTAGGCCTAAGTCACTTACTGATTCTGTTATTTTGATGGGAAATAATTTCTTCGGGAAAATAAGTTCTAGGTTAAGTTAGTCTTGTGCTGGTACGGGTTCTTGCTCTGTACTTACACTGCAGCGAAGTAGGTGTTGGTTTATGAAAAATTTGGATACCGGCTTAATATTTTTAGCAAATGCTCGCAGTCTGGAAACCTTTCAGTGTCATAAATGATATAGCAATAATAATGTAAATAGGTCTTCACCTAAGGCCGGGTATTCACTATCACCTGTCAATTCACCCACGACTGTTCGACGGATGAGCGTCCACATGAAAAGAGAAGTGTCAGTCGGACTATCGTCCTCAGTTCTCGCCTAACCTATAGGTCTTGGCAAACTACATATTAGCAGCAATGGAAACTCTACATATAGGCTAGCTGCTGGGGCTAGGAAAGAAGGAAAATGGCGTGACAAAGTATGGTCTAAATACTGCCTATTAGAGAGATGTATATTCTCATACAATGTGAATAAGGTTAAATTAGAACTAGGGGTTGGTTGTTATTTATAAAATGGACCATAAAGCCTACTTTCACAAGGCGAACAAAACTTTATTTACCGTTAAGTAGATGATTAATGACAACTTGAAGCATCCCGGACGTACAAGCACAATTCATTACACGGAAAGAAGAGCCACTGTCGTTCGCAGTTGACACAACCAATTGATTTTCAGTTGCAACATTTTCGAGCTCATACTGGCGCGTAAACAGAGCCCCGAAGTTTGGCGAAATTTGGCCTCTAGTGAACTTGTGAGGTGTGAATGGTTCTTTTTCGGAAAATTGGGTTAACTTGTATAAATAATTCATAGGCTTTACAAGGTGGATAAATAATCAAGAATACAATTTCCATTAAAATGTTTCTTGATGAATAGTTTTAATACGTTTTAACAATAGATTTATAAGCGGACCTAACTCCCTGGTTGTCATCTCACCGAATGCATGAACGAATACAATGAATTTGATTTTACGAATGCATTAAAATAAGGTAAAATATTTTAAAAACAAAATATAATACCAGACTGTATAGTTGTGAGACATTCTTTCTGCTTTTATTGAGAAAAGTGTACATATTGTAGGTCAAAACTCAAAAGTGTACATATTGTAAGTCAAAAGAACCGATTCGAACGTAGCCATTGCTACTTTTTTTTTTTTTTTTCACCCGTCTGTGTTGTCTGCTATGTGTAAGTTTTAGGTAAATAAAAGGATATCTGGGTGTACATTTGCAACTGAAAAGTGTTATAATAGTTTACTGTATGCGAATTACACCGTTAATATTAGAAATAGGATGTTATTATTATTGTTGAATGTAAGCTGAATATAACTATCTAAAGCCCGGGACGCTTTGTTACCATACGCAAACACAACAGGCGGGTGGACAGATGGAAAAAATCGAGATAGTCAGTAGTCACCAATCTGATCTCTAACGCACATAATCAAAATCACGGATCCTGATCACACCGTCGAGCAACATACTTTGACTTCTGTTTTCATATTTTCTTTTTGGTATCTCCATCCAATAACATATTTCTTTTGGATGATGTTGTTGTACCTTTTTATTTCAACTAGGTAGAATAATCTTCGTTAAAATTAATTAAAATCAAAGGCGATGCAAATTGGCCAATTTTGCAAAACAGTTGCCAAGCTTTCAACTTCAAGAGATGATTGTGGTTGTGACTTAGCAGTGGATTTAGTGGCTGCTGCAAAGCTGCAGCCTGCAGGGGACTGAGTTAGCAGTACTAAAGTAGCAGAAGCAGTAGCAGTGTGTAATTTTGTGCATGAATTCTAACAGGCTTACTCACGGACCTTCAATTTTGACAAGTGATGGAATATTTTCTGTATTATTTGTATTTTGCCGTCGATATCATCAAGCATAACGATTCTTTTTTTTAAATAAACCAAAACAATTTATCAGCCTCATCATTCCATCTTTCCAGTAGATGGTGTCATATATTCGTCGATATTATTCGCAATATCTGTAAGTAGAGCTCCCTGAAACCATAATTTGTTCATTATATCTCGGGAACCATTTTAAAACTTCTGTGCTGTGATGTTTTCTTTGACGTTCTTATTATTCCTCTAGCATGTCTAAAAAAAATCAGTGCTTGATAGGGATGGAGTTCTAGCTGTGTTTCACAATCAAGCTATAGTTTTAGTTATATCCAACACGATATCATGCTTCCTCTTTTCATTCTTCTTTTCCTTATTGGTTTGCTTGAAGCTCATATAGTTTTCTTATCTGTCTTTGTGCCGGATATCTTTTTACAACTATATTTGCCTTTAGGACTATTTCTGTATAGCCTGCGTTAGTACTTTCTTGTTTCAATTTTTATCTATTACATTATATTGCTTTCTTTTGTAAGTCACGTTCTTTTATTTGTCCGGTAACCTGGAGATGACTTACTGATATATATAATACATTTATGCAGGCAATCCAAAAACTTGTAATGGTAGCTACACCAGGTTCCCTTTACATAAGGCAAAGGAAAGTGATTGTCAGTAAATCTGTCTGTAATACTTAATCGTGTGTAGTGTATAAAATACTTCCGACAGGATTGTTAATCAATTTCACCGACTAAGATCGACATTCTGCAGGTTCATCAAGTTCATGGAGAGAGCCATAGCCGAGGACAACTTGACGTCCACCATGGACATCGCCTACAGTTCGGAGCGCTCCATCGAAGACGAACTGGTGGAAGAGAGCGTCAATGACGTCGTTACTATTGCCATAAGTTACACTATCATGTTCCTCTACATCACGCTGGCGCTTGGAAAGCTCACCAAGGACTGCGGAGGAATCCTGGTACGTTGAGGAGCGTTTGCGTAGGTTTACATTGCCAACGTGGGGACACTGTTGTAAGGTTTAGGTTGCGCGCGCATCACGAGCGTTAGTGCTCGACAGCGCCATAGCAGCAGCAGCAGCAGGAAGTAGTGGTAATTTTAGTGGTAGTAGCGGCATTATTAATTAATAACAGGAACTGGGTAGCTCTTGGCAACTACCCGTCTACCTGGATCATACCTTGACGTGCCCGCCAAAAACCCTTGAGGCATCATTGGTTGAGAGGAGGAACGATAATAATAATTCATTCTTGATAAGAGGCTGAAGTTGAGCGCACGCCATGACGGTGATGCTCGATGGAACAATTTAAAGTCACTGCTGTTGTTAAAAAATGTAGATGTTCATAAGCTTAAGAGATCTGATGCTTCATTTATTTTTCCACTCTCCAAGATAATTCACATTTAGGCTTATATTTCCACTTAATTAAATTTTTTTTTTCCGATACAAATTGTCTGTTTTTCCTCATCGGTATAAGACATCAACTTTTCCTTTATCTTTTTCACTGTTTCGACATTCAGATGATGCTTGGATGCCTTTGTCTTTTATAGGAATGATACTACTACTACTACTACTATGGCTCCACCAAGAATTACTGTTGATGGTGTAAGCACCTTTCATGCCGTCAACCTTGTCCTTTGGAAGTACGCAAAATCGCAGAGCTTTCCATATTTTTTTCTTTATACGGTCGCGAACCACTGGAGAGAGAAAGGAAAAGTAAGCATATTCATGTAAATGCATTCGAACAAAAATTCGCACAGACATGGAGGTTAATCATAGTCTTTTCTTGCTTACAGGTCGAAAGCAAGATAACGGTAGGCCTCGGCGGCGTCTTCATCGTCCTGTTATCCGTAGCTGGCTCACTCGGATTCTACGGTTTGGTTCGCGTAAAGGCTACGCTCTTTGTTATTGAGGTAAGTTGGTTGGTTGTTTAGTGGTTAATCAGATGAGAATTCATAGTCGCTGTCACTGAAATCTGTACACAAACGCAGATGTACGTAAAATTCATACCGTGCTGAATTTTGGACACTCCCACTGTACCTACCTTCAGAACTTCACAACATAAGCCACTTCATAGACCTACACTGAAGTCTCATCATCATAGTGTCAAAATAGGCCTACTCACACTGCACCCTTTACTTCTACCATGTCCACACTCTAGGTCTGATTTATATGTTCCATTCACCAACTTACGTCATCGATTCACTCCACATGACCAAACCATACTTTGATTCGTCCTTTCACCTATATGCTACCCTTTCTATCACTTTGTCCTATGCATCTTCACATTTCTTACTCTTTTAATACTTCTGACTCCACATTGGCTACGCATACCTATCCTTCCAGCATTTTCAACCTTTTACTCTTCATTTGTATTTAACATCCACACTTCACCTCCATAATAGGGAGTTGGCTCAACATACATTCTTCATCTTCAAACATCTCCCATCTTATCATCATACATTAGGTTTTTTCTAAATATTTAAATGAATCCGTTGCTTCCATTCTTCCATCATTCATATCAGCATCCTTGGCTCCTTGATCCTGGTTATCATTTGCTTTCATTGCCTTACTCATATTTGCTTTCGGCTCTCTCTTCAGGCAAATTTTCAAACTTAGCACTAGTTACTGCAGCTTCTCTTCATTATTGCCAATCAAATCTACAGTCAATTCACGACTCATGTTCTTATCCCAGATCCCTGGACCTACATCTAATAATGTTTTTCTCGCATTGCTTCATCCACAAAGATTTTAAACAATAATAGATACATAACATACCCTTTTCTCAGTCTATGTTTTTCCTCAAACCAGCCATTCTCCCGACATCATATTCTAACACATTGTTTAAAAAAACTTGTCCTATTTAACGTACATCTTCAACGTACTACAATGTCCTTCTAACAATTCTCCTATAATTTTTGTTCTGTCATTTGCCACATCGTGTTTACTTATCACTTTCAAACTTCTTATATAACTGTTTCATGATAAAACTTGATATATACATGCACACACATATACGTATCTATATATATATCTATTATATATATATATATATATATATATATATATATATATGTGTGTGGTGTGTGTGTGTGTGTATCGGTTAATAACCTTTTTACTATGGAGAAGGTGTCCTTAGAGGGTAGTACCCTTCTAGTTCTTGGCAAATCTTTCTGGGATATATATATATATATATATATATATATATATATATATATATATATATATATATATATATATATATATATATACGTGTGTGTGTGTGTGTTTGTGGTGTGTGTGTAAAGCATAGAAATGCAAAATAAATTAAAATCTGACTATTATACTATGTAGTTATTCCACAATAGTTTTTTGAACTATTTCATTTCAAGAGAGAGAGAGAGAGAGAGAGAGAGAGAGAGAGAGAGAGAGAGAATAATTCTCGTGTATCAGATTGAACCCTGGTGAGTTTTGAATGCAAATAAAGCAATGGAATCTGAGAAAGTGGAAGAGAGTGGGAACACTTCTTACGTTTCAGACTAAATTCCGGTTAATTCGGAATGTACCCGAAAATATGAAAACTGGCAGAGAGAGTGTTCAAGTACTACTAATATGGAATCATAACAGCAATTGTCATTGTAGCTTATTTATTAAAAGTTGACACTTTCATTTTTTAAAATTATCCATTAATTACTCTTTTACAACATTAACTTATGAAGCAGTTGTTAGAGATGTTGGAAACTAAGATAGAGGAAAGATAATATGAGCGGAGGTACGGAAAATGGAATGAAAAGGGTGCACCCACGGTCTAGGTATACCTAGACCGTTGGTTGCACCTACGGGCCGAATGGACGTCCCCCTCTCTTTTTGACTCTTTATCCCCCTTTCAACCTTTCTTTTTTATGTAATTACCAAAATTCTCCTTAAAAATTAGAGACTAATTTTTGTTTAAAATGTCAGCAATAAATAACGTTTGAATAAAAACAATGTCATTGATAAACCTAGTTTATCATTTCCTGTTATTGAATATACTTAGTAAAGATCAAATCAAGCCAAAAATACGCCAAAGAATGATGTAAGAATTTTTTTTTCTTTTTAAATAACGTCTGTAATTTTCCTTAAAATTTAAAGAATAATTTTCTGTTTAAAATGTCAGCAATATTGTCTGAATAAAAGCGCTAATTGATAGACCTTAAAATGTCAGCGATAATGTGTGAATAAAAACACTGATTGATAGACTTTCTCATTTATTATCACCTGTAATTGAGTATACTTATATGTATTAAACTTCTGAATTTATAACGACTCAACATACGTGTAAGTGCGCATTGGCTTACTATATACCTTTGTCCCCGTTTCGCAAGTCAAATAAATAGTCACCCTAAGGCAGTAAATCCTTACGGGGTGGATAATCGTATGAAGCACTAAGTTACGGCTACCAGTAGTCGTTGACTTGTACTTGGTTTACTGTGGTGTAGACGCACCCCCCAAGCAGCAAAGCAGTTCCTCTCGGTATTAACAAAGACAGTTGTGCTGATTTTCACTTCATTTTGGACAGGTTGTCCCCTTTCTGGTCCTGGCTGTGGGAACGGATAACATTTTCATCTTGGTCCAGACGTGGCAAAGGACGCCGAGAAAGAAGGGTGAGACGTCAGAGCAACATGTTGGACGCGTGGTTGGCAAAGTTGCCCCGTCCATGTTGCTTTCCACGTGCGCTGAAACGCTATGCTTTTTCCTTGGTAAGTAGTAGATGATATATATATATATATATATATATATATATATATATATATATATATATATATATATATAAACTTGTACTTTGTAGATATTGTCCTTACCATTATAAGATCTTCATAGTAGTGATAATACTATACGTTTTCGTCTTGTAATTCTATAAAACCGTTAAATGCCTTTACCTTTACTACCGTTATATGCTCCTAAGATCATCCGTTATTGTTTAACAATCTTAATATCCGAGCTCCTGATAGTACTATTCGTTCGCGGCATCTCAATACGGCTTGTTATAAATACGAGCTCTTGCCGGCATATTCTTTCAGTTTGTTAATATCATCTTTAAATTCATTCATTGCTATCATAAGAACTTGGATCACTTGTTACATATTTTGCAACAGAACGGCACCCATGCTAAACAATATTTTTCTTATACTCGTGGCAAAATAGAAGTCGTGCTATGCGTTACTGTATCCGGTTGCGAAGCCTAGACTTCAAATGAACAGTTGATGTGAATCTACTATAGTAAGCATCCCTTGGTAGGGTGCAGTTCCTCTGCTTTATGGAAGACTCAGCTTAGGGTACATTAATCGGGGATGAGAACCACCAGACAGATAGATATCTGGAAAGATTGTTCACGCCCCTTTTCATGTTGCAGGCGGTTTATCGGACATGCCTGCCGTGTACGCTTTCGCCTTGTATGCTGCTCTTGCCCTCCTCATCGACTTCTTCCTGCAGATGACCTGCTTCGTTGCGTTGCTGAGTCTGGATGCAAAGAGGATAGAGGTGAGTGAAACTATCCTTTACTGAATAACATATTTCGTTTAGAAATAAAATGACTGTAGACTAATGAAAGTTACTAAAGCGAGAAACAGTTAGACTGACAGAGGCGTCTGCGAGCAGCAAAATGAACACAGACAAGTGAAAACATACTTTGAGAGAAAGAGAGAAATCAGCAGATATTGGGAATCTCCATGAAGGACTAAGCTTCTGCTTAACCCCAGTCATCACTTTCGTTATTTCTCTTCTGCAGTCCAACCGCCTCGACGTCATGTGCTGCGTGAAGAGAAGTTCGAAAAAAGCAACTGAAGACGACAAGAGTGATGACGCTTCATGCTGCTACAATATATTCCAGCACGTTTATGCTCCATTTGTACTGACCGTAAGTATACTCTACGATAAATGTAGGCCTCAAGTCGTGGCCATAGCATATAAATGTAACATGCATTAAACTCCCAACGGGGGACAGTGCCGTCAGTGTACCTTACGCGGTGCACTGAAGGCATTACCTAGGTTCTTTGCAGCGTCTCTTCGGCCCCTAGCTGCAACCACTTTCATTCCTTTTACCTTACCTCCAATCATATTATCTTTCTTTCAACTTACTTTCCACCCTCTCCTAACAGTTGCTTCAACATTATTTTCAACGATGAGTGATTTCAAAGGTCCCAGCGCTTGGCCTTCGGCCTAAACTTTATATTCCAATTCCAATACATGCCTAAAATCAACAGTATTTAGCTCGCTATGTGCAGTATTGTTTAAGACCTATTTGCTATGGTTATCTTTTATCATTTCTATCAAAATTTTTTACTAACACAAATTACTGGAATTGGTTTTAAGAGCATTACTTTACAATGATGTAGCTATTATAAGTTTACCACTTTTTGTCGTAAATATTAGATAATTTACAACTGTCAGGTCAGTTATTATGATTACTATAATTTCAACACTGCCATGCACTGGTTTACCTTGGCACTCAAAGAAGAGATGCCAAACCTCAGCCTGGTGGTCGTTGCGTGAATGGAAGGATAATGACGACAGCCACTGCCCTGCTAAGACATGCGAGTTGCTCGGCTCCCGTGAGCAGTAATGCCCGATAGCGCCATTCACCTAGTCGCTCATTTATAGTATTCATTTATTGCTTTCTCTCCAAAGGACATTGTCCGCTTCATCGTTCTGGTGGCCTTCCTCGGGGTGTTCTTCGCATCGGTGTCGATGAGTCAGCATTTGTCAGTGGGACTCGAACAGGATATATCGATGTCTAAGGGATCTTCCGTTCTCAAGTACTTCCAGGTAATTATTCCCAATGAATTTTCATCGGTTGGAAATTCTGAGACCATTTATATCTAATTAAGAATGAAAGGGCTTCGCTGGAATAGATGACAGACGTGGATGAGTCTATGTATCAGGCCTCTGAAAGAGCCTGAGTCATAGTTGCTCGTTCAAGTTGTATACATATATTATATATATATATATATATATATTTATATATATATATATAATATATATATATATATAGTATATATATATATATATATATATATATAAAGGTTTTTGCCACGAAGGAAAAAAAATGAAAAACGAGATAGCCAAGCACTTTCGGTCTAGTTCGAACTAGGGTCGAACTAGACCGAAAGTGCTTGGCTATCTCGCTTTTGATTTTTTTTTCCTCCGTGGCAAAAACGTTTATTTATACATAGCATCACGTTTTATACTTCTTGATCAAGTTATTCATATATATATATATATATATATATATATATATATATATATATATATATATATCGGACAACGCATTTTGCTAGCAACGTCCAATTCCACTTTTGCCTTTTCCTTTTCAGTACCTGAACAAATACCTCTCTGTCGGTCCTCCTGTGTACTTCGTGGTGAAAGAGGGATACAACTACGCGGACCCCCACGAACAGAATATGATCTGTGACTTCAATGGCTGCGACGAGGACTCCATGTTACAACAGATATTCATGGCTTCGTTAGTGCCAAATGTGTGAGTGGTCCCCTCCCCCTCCTTCTCTCTCTCTCCCATGTATTGATTAGTATTGAACCTGGTGATGGAATAGAATGAAAAACTGCTGGAAACAATGCAAATTTCTTTGCTTCTCTCTCTCTCTCTCTCTCTCTCTCTCTTGTTAGAAAAACAGCGACCCAGAAAATATCTGTTTCTATGACTATTGAATTATAACCTAGTGATATATTATTGGAATAAAATACTGCCGGAAACAGTGGCAAATTCTCTCTCTCTCTCTTTCTCTCTCTCTAGCAAAACAGCGACCCAGAAAATATCTGTTTCTATGAGTATTGAATTATAACCTAGTGATATATTATTGGAATAAAATACTTCCGGAAACAATGGCAAATTCTCTCTCTCTCTCTCTCTCTCTCTCTCTCTCTCTCTCTCTCTCTCTCTCTCTAGCAAAACAGCGACCCGGATAATATCTGTTTCTGTTGCTATTGAATCTATAACCTAGAGATATATTATCAGAATAAAATACTCACCAAGTAACAAACCATTTCCAGGACCTACATGGCATCTGGAGCATCGTCGTGGATTTCAAATTACTTGGTCTGGATTGCTGACCAAGTGAAGGACGATAGTTATATGTCAGCTTGCTGTAGGCTATATCCTAACGGGTCATTTGTCAGCACCTCCGGTAAGCTCTTCCTATATAACCAAGGTCCTTCAAGAATACTCAAGAGAATATTTGAAGGACCTTGCTTATAGCTATAGTAGATTCACATCAACCGTGCATTTGACGTCTACGCCAGTCTTTTACGGCGCTCCTGATTGGCTGTTGATAAGCCAATCACAGGGCTGGAAACTGCCAGTCTCTATCGAGAGTTCACATAGGCAGGATGTATGTTCCACTTCTCCTGAGAGACTGAGAGTTTCCAGCCATGTGATTGGCTTATCAACAGCCAATCAAGAGCGTCGTAAGGGACTGGCCCAGACATCAAATGCACGGTTGATGTGAATTTACTATAGCGTTCATTTAATATACTTGCGTTGGTTCCACTTTTGAGAACTCAGGATCCTACGTTGTTTTATTTATAATCTGACTAGTTAGTCTACATGTCTTGACGGTTAGTTATAAACTTATTTTATTAGTCCGCTCCCCCATTGACTGAGCTTCTAGTTCATTCCTCCACTGAGCTCTTCTTCTATGCTTCTAAAACGACATAGTAAAGCGGGCCTGGTTTCTTGTTAATATAAAGAGACTCATTAGGTTTTATGGACATGATAAGTCACCAGACGCTTATGTTTCTCAAATTTGTCAGAATGCATGTTTGCTGACATAGGTACCATGAGTACATACATCAAGTTCTTGAAAATTACTGGAAATGTAGTAATGGTGGACATACGAGTTAATTGTGAAATTTCATGTAAAACAGGCTTTACAGTTTAGTCATGAATAATTGAGTGACAAAGATAATAATACAGTCAAACATTTTTAAGTTACGAGCGCGCAGACGAAATTCGATACAAACTCCTTCTATTACAGCTGTAGTGAATTGTAAAAGAGGCTATGAGGCCCTCAACCTGATTTTATAGAACTTACGATGAACTCTTAGAGCGAAACTTTCAGCAACTCCTCTCTAAAGGGAAACTTCATATCAAAATTCATATCAAAATTCAGAAAAAACCACACTCTATGTTTTCCCTTTTTTCCCTCTCTTATCAGCTGACTTCGATATGAATGCCGCTGCTACGTGTCTCGAGCCGACTGATTTCATCAACAGCACCATCGTGGACCGACCCAAACCCGAAAATTTCATGAGGCACCTGCCCGATTTCCTGATTGACAACCCTCATGGAATACTGTGTCCCAGCGCAGGTCATCCGGCGTTCGGGGACGGTGTCGAAGTTTTGACCGATCCCTTTTCCGGGGAGACCTTCGTCGGAGGGAATTATTACATGGCCTATCACACTATTCTCAGAACCTCCGAGGATTTCTACAAGGCTCTTGAAGCAGCCTACAGTCTCACCGACAGGCTCACTGAGAATCTGAGGAACAAAACGAACTTCTCCCAAGATATCGAGGTCTTCCCTTACAGGTAAAAATGTTTGCCTACCATGCAATACTTCTGTTTCAGTATTTGTCACTTTTCGCTGCAAGTTTTATCCAGCACAATATTACACATATTACACTCGAGAACATCGTATTATTGCAATCTTTGAAGATGCAAGTGGCGTGATCATTACGGTACTGAAACTTATAAATAATTAACGGATGCCTTTACGATAATAAAGCTATCCAAATCTTAAATTCACGAAATACTTCCTTCCATCGAGTATCAACTGCCACATCTAAACCATTTGCTGAAGAAAGAGATCATGTGGAAGAATGGTGAAAAGAGCGTATAGTTTGAAAGTGTTAGGAATAAAAAGGAGAAAAAGAGAGGAAGTACTTGAATAAGGTTGGTAGATGGTGTGGAAGAGGTACTGGGAGGAGAGGGCTTAATATCTAGGGAGTTCGAGAGAGTGTATGAGAGACAGAGGTTTATGACGCAGTGTATGGAAGGACCACGGTCTAGAAAGTCCTTTCTAGACCGTGGTAAGGACGTTAGACGCCCTGCTGCGAGAGTCTGAGGAAAAATAAGTTATATGTACGTACATTTACAGTCTCTTTTTAACAATTCTGACCATTACTCTTTCACTGTGAATTATACCACACGCTACTCCCCAGCAATTACGTTCTTTGTCAGAAACCTGATAAAATGTACAATTTTTCATAGCAGAAATTCAAATTATTTGGATCTTCCTAGATAATGACCCCAAGCAAAGTTCGGGGGTCGTTATTGAGGACTACTATTTCTTTGGGGTCATTATCTTTATGATATTGCAGTCTTTTGTCTTTATGTTTTTAAATCCCTTGGGGATCACTATCTGGGAAAGATCCAATTATTTTCTTAATGTACAGTTTACATAAATAAGTGTTGCATACTATGTAGTGCAAGCTTTCAATGAGTAATGTTTACACATAGTATATTCACATCAACTGTGCATTTGATGTCTAGGCCATTCCCTTACGACGCTCCTGATTGGCTGTTGATAAGCCAATCAGAGGGCTGGAAACTCTCAGTCTCTCGAGAGAGTTCACACAGGCAGGAAGTATGTTCCACCTCTCTGAGGGATACGTCTTTCAGGAGAGGTGGAACGTACACCCTGCGTATGTGAACTCTCTCGAGAGACTGAGTTTCCAGCCCTGTGATTGGCTTATCAACAGCCAATCAGGAGCGTCGTAAGGGAATGGCCTAGACGTCAAATGCACGGTTATGTGAATTTACTATAGTATACTGTAATTTCCCTATACTGTTATCTGGAAGCACTTATATTGTGTAATACTACCCGAGTACCGTGTCAGCCGTGATGAATGACTTTTGTGTCGTAATCAATAGGGTGGGAAAGGTATGTATAACAACACAGCCTATGACGTTCATCACAAAGGGATTTCCCCTAGATGCATACCGCGTCTGGTTCGCATTGAGTGCCGCACAAAAGTGTTTCTCTCTCCCTTGCAGCATCTTCTACGTCTACTACGAGCAGTACCTCACCATGTGGGAGGACACGGGAATCAGCCTGGCCATCTCCGTCGGGTCGGTCTTCGCCGTCATGCTCGTCCTGACCTTCGACCTGACGTCCTCCCTCATCATCCTCCTGACCATCTGCATGATCACGGCCGATATGATGGGCATGATGTACCTCTGGAACATCGACCTCAACGCCGTCTCGCTTGTCAATCTGGTGATGGTGAGCTTGGGTCCTCCAATGTTGATGGGGAGCTCCTAGGACCTTTTATAGACACACACACACACACACACACACACACACACACACACACACACACACACACACATATATATATATATATATATATATATATATTATATATATATATTCTTATGAAATATAGCACATCTCATTTTCATCTTTACTTCAAGATCAGCGTAATGAAAGCAAACTTTTTCCTCTGCCTGGTGAAGGTCTTATTATATGCAAATTAATGATTCACATTCTTGCTTGGAATTTACCATTTTATGTAGCCTATACCTCCATTTCACAGTGCGTCGGCATATCCGTGGAATTCTGCAGTCACGTGACCCACGCCTTTGCGACGTCCACGGAACCAACGAGACTGAAGCGCTCTTACGAGGCTTTGGCCAACATGGGATCTTCCGTGAGTTGTTTTTATTT
>NC_061109.1:115225303-115247803 GCF_015104395.2 Macrobrachium nipponense
ATCGAGTAACATGGACTAATGCCTATGTTTCTTTGTAACCATTACAAGCAAAGGTAGACATACTGTTATAAACAAAAATAATACAATGGTGCAATTATATGAAACGTGTTCTTGGGTGAAATTCCTGGAATTTTGTAGTATTTATTCATCATAATTTCCATTACTAACCATCAAGAATAGCGTCAATAGTTATTCACCTTCTTGGAACCTTTCTGAAAAGTGCTTTAATGAGCTAGATCAAGAAATTTAGCTGCAACACTA
This sequence comes from Macrobrachium nipponense, assembly GCF_015104395.2. Taxonomy (NCBI): domain Eukaryota; kingdom Metazoa; phylum Arthropoda; class Malacostraca; order Decapoda; family Palaemonidae; genus Macrobrachium; species Macrobrachium nipponense. The sequence goes on from NC_061109.1 coordinate 115,225,565, forward strand.
ATTAATTATTCAGGTCGCTAAGGAAACGGGTTGCCATAACAGACAGAGATATTCATTCAACTTTACGAAAATGACAAGTCTGGACAAAGCACGGTTCCTTTTCAGAAATGTATAAAACATGAAAGAAAATATCACAATTTTTTTTAGAAAGAAAAGATATATATGAAATAGATTAAGAGCATATGATACCGTCCCCAACCTTACATTTTTATTTCGATGACCGTTATTCACTTATAGAATAATCAATCCAAAGAGCACGGGAAAAAATGAATGAATAATTATGGCGTCACTCGGTATAGAATAGTAGATTCTGTTCTGAAAGTTTTACAATATCTGCTTCAACAGAAATAAACAACAAATGTAGGAGAGATAAAATGCAATAATTAAAGTGGCTTTTACAATTAGTTGACGGGATGTTCTATTTTTTTTTCTTTTTTGCAAACTAGAAAAAATAAATAAAAAAGACAGCTTATGATCACAATGAGGTTTTTCCTATTTCGCTATAATGTCTGACAGTTTCAAGCAAGTTAGCTGTATAATATATATAATCTTGTTATCAAAACTAAGAGACCTAACTTATGTACAAAAATAGTGTCTTTACCCTACATTAAAAAGTTTAAAAACATTCTATAGCTACGCAGTTGCTTAAATAGCTTACAACAAAAGTTGAAATGATAATGCACATTATAAGACTACTATAGCTCGCTTGATATATGAAGGGTGTTCCTGGCGAGGAATCAGATCGATTGGTGAAAAAGATTCTTTCCTTTTCATTCAACCAGAGCAAACTTTATAAATCTAACGGGCTATAGCTGCAAACATTGGTCTGGTAAAGCAAGGAACTTGAATATTTGTGTATAGTTGCCTAACGCTATCGACATCCTAGGGTCCTTTAAGGCACAAAGTCAACAATTTCACTGGGTTTTTGTAAACACCTCCGCCTGAGAATTAGCAATGGAAACCACAGACGCATAACCAACAATTTTTCCTTTATTTATTTTTAGGGAAACTGTTATCAGGAACTTTGGTATTATTTGATGGGAACGAATGGGTGGATACCTTTGGCAGTAGACTACACCCGGCGTTGCCTTTTTGCAGCTAAGCGCGCACTGCACAGCAGGGTGGATGTAAATGAATATGCCTTGAAAGACATTAACGCAGATATGAATTTGATCCGCTTGCATTGCGACAAAGTGCTGATGCAATTTTAGCTAACTATTATTACACTGTAGTGTTGATACAAAGTGATTTAATTTGAGCTATGCTAATGATGCTAAATGCTGCAATGTTCAACTGTATCGCAGCCCTTAACATGACTATGAAAAGAAAGATCCTAATGGCATTGGCTCCAAGATTATTTATTTTCCCACTGGTTAACTTAACGCACGATAATTAGGAAAAGACGATAGGAAAATATATACATATATAAGTTCAGTGAGGCTACTGAACTCCTTTCATTAATGATTAGTTTTATCTGTATGTTCAGACGGACCTGAGAATGAACTAAGGTCTTCACTATGATTATAATTTGAAAATCCGATGGTACTTAACTTAAGGTCTTCGCTATGATTACAATTTGGAAATCCAATGACACTTGAGTTTTGTTTGTTTATTTGCTTACTTTCATGTTAAATCTTCATCTAATATTAGTTATATCACTATGACTATGAACAAACAGATTCCGAAGACATCGCGGCCCGCTATAATCACCATAACCTAATCCTTCTTGTTCTACAAAGAAAATATATTCATCGAATGAATATTTTTCAATGAAGATCTCAGTGTATTAACGCAAATCATTCGTTTAATGCTCTTCTAGTACCTTTCCACCACTTATCAAACTCTGACTTTTACATCCTGATATATTTCTACATGAATGGACGTAATGACTTGCCACACCCAGTACAGATAGAAGAGTATGGGACAAAGAAAGCTAGGAAAAAGATTCCAAAACTGTAACTAAGACAAATACCAATTATCTTTATAACTGGACGCTTTTTTTTTTTTTTTTTTTTTTGCAAAATGGAAGAATATTATGAAATAAAAAAGAAAGGAATAAAAAATAGTTGGGTCAATAAATCACGCAGCCTTTTCCCCCCTTCCGTCCAGCTGATGTTAAGTCTATTGGGACATTAGAGAACATATCTGACCATTTAATGTCCACAACATGGCTCGTATAGGATTACTGTTTGTCAGAAACCAAAGAGAGAGAGAGAGAGAGAGAGAGAGAGAGAGAGAGAGAGAGAGAGAGAGAGATGGGTGAAAGTAGAAATAATCGAAAATGTAAGGTCAGGTCAAAAAAATGGATTATTTGACCTTAGGTGTGCAGTAAAATAAAATGTATACTATATATATATATATATATATATATATAATATATTATCCATTATATATATATATATATATACACGTATATATATATATATAATGTATATATATATATAATATATATATATATATAATTATATTATGGTATGCGTGTGTGCGTGGGTGTGTGTAAAGAGAGAGAAAGAGAAGGAGAGGGAGAGAGAGAAACATGCCGAATGGAATAACAAAACTAAATACCTCTATAGTGGAAACATGTCAAAAATGAAGAGAAGAAAAGCATATTGACCCTAGGTTCTGCTGATGGGCAGTTTGGATGTTTACCATTCTTTAGATCATTACTGGGTCCTGCTTGGACAGCAGAGGGGGGGGGTGGGGGGTCGGGTGCTTGGCGAGGGTAGTGGAAAGAAAGAAGCATATTTGACCGGATCTTGTGTGTTTAGTGGTCCTGTTTAGGCCGGAGATCGGTCTCTGCGTCAACTTTCTTCGTCACCGAGGAAATGTGTTTTGAAAGGCATAAACATTCTGCATCTCGCTAATTTACAACGAAGCAAAATGGGTTATATATACGGTTTCGAAAGTGTATGTCTACATATCCTATATACACGTTCATAAAAGAGAGAGAGAGAGAGAGAGAGAGAGAGAGAGAGAGAGAGAGAGAGAGAGAGAGAATGTTGAAAAGGGTGATAAAGTAAAATTCTTTTCAAACACACCCAAAATACGTATTTAACTCGCTCTCTGTTAGCTCACTTACATATCCAGCATCTCATAAAAAAGACAAAATTGCTTAGAGAGAGAGAGAGAGAGAGAGAGAGAGAGAGAGAGAATGCCGAAAATGGTGATAAAGTAAAATTACTTCTAGAACAGATAAAATATTAACTGGTATTCAGGTACCCAATCTTACATTTGCAGTAAATCGTAAGAAAAAGGCAAAGTTGTCCAAATAAAGACCCCCTTTTCCTAGAGAGAGAGAGAGAGAGAATGTCGTGTGTGTGTGTGTGTGTGTTTGAAAAGTGATGTGTAAAGGCAAGAGGGGGGGTGGGGGTGGTAGGATCTCCCTGTGACGTGGAAGGGAGGGAAGCTCCTTTCCCCAGAGTCCGATGTGTTTACATTACCATCATTATCTCTATCAAAACAATGTCTCATATAACAGTCATTGTCAGTAAATGAATATCAATTTACGATTTACAAACCATTAATTGTGTATTATTAGCGAGGGTGACTTATAACCGGGACACATATTTTACTGGTGGCTGTCTGCCCTGTGCCTTTTAAATGTTGTGGTTATTTTGTTTTCTTTAATCATTAAAATTCGGCATAAACACACACATACAAACGCATGTATACGTATATAAATATGTATATATATACATATATATCTATATACAAATAGTGTGTGCGTGTGTGTGTATGTGTATGAAAGTGGTTCAGGCTTTTCCGGTGCATGATTTTCTTTAGTGAAAAAGACTGAGGAAGATAAAATCCATCTTTTCAATTAAAAACTCAGCTTATTCTCCCCTTTTTACTTTCACAGTCAAAGTATCAAATGTAATTATCTTTTAACATCTTTGTTTAGATATTATTAACACAAATCCCGTGTCTAACCTTGGTTTGAAGACAATAGGAAAACATGAAGTTGAGGGTATAGGTTGAGGAAAAGCTTATTATCTCTTCTCTGAGGAGAGTAGCGATAAGGATATGGAAAACAAAGAAAGATTGATAACCGATTTTTTCTTCACATGTAGCCATGCTGTTCTATGAAGAGTGCTTTGGAAGATAATAGTCTTTTTGGGCTGACAGTTAGTTCATATCGGCATTTGCTCCGTTATTGACTTTCGTGAAATAGCTTCGACCTGACGAATGAGTTAAGGAAATTCCTCAAATCACATAGATAGCGAATCTATGCAACAGAGCGAGACTGGCATGTGATTCCTGAATTGCGGCTTTTCATTTTCTGCAATCAGGATACATTGAATTCTCTACTTAAATTTAAGATATTGTAGCGTAATTATAGAGGCAGTTGAACGATTCAGGACCCTGAGTCTAATAATTGACTTCAATGAATCTATAAGAAATGATTTGGAAAGACAAATATGTCACTGAATGGAAATCGAAGATACTATAGGTGTACTCTATAATGTCTTTGATGGAAATACATTTTAAATTTGTTGCCAGACGCAAATTATTTTAAGACAGGAAAGTCACGCCCTCAAGATTAGATTCCACTTTGTATATGTTATTTCGAATCAGGTTAGAGCATAAATCATTAATATCTAATCCTAATTACAAACCTGCAAGAGCAAGCGCTATTTTTTATAGCTGGTGATTATCTTACATGGCGTTACCGAACATCATTTATTTATATTTTTACTGGAGTTCCATGAAGAATAAAAACCGTCTGTGCTCACATTTGGTAATGCATCATATTATAAAGTCATTCCTAAAATCACCTCAGGTTGCGCCTGAATTTACGCGACGTAAATGAACAGGAATGGGAATAGGAACCATATTCAGTTAGGTCGCCTCATCATCTATCTCCTTTACCAACCATTCGTTCCCTTTCAAAAAATAGGTAGACCATCAGTTATATTTTGTCACTGCTATTCCTATTAACGTAATTATTATACTAATCACCTTCACCAAGTGCGTAAGGTTTGTTGGTTATACGTCTGTGTTTGTTGGTAGGCAGCTGTTTGTGCGCTGTAGGGGCACTGGTAGGCGGGAGGGGAGTACTGTGGAGGCGTATACGCGGGAGGGTAAGATGGCGGATATCCAGCTGGACAAGGCTTCCCGTCGCGCACCAATACCTGGAAAGAAAAGATGGCTGTTTACTTAACTAGCCGCGTTTTTAATCTCTGAGCAAACTGTGTGGTCGAGCTTGTTTGGAAGAAGCTTCGCAGCGGTTTTAATCTGTACACAGACTACGAGCTCGAGGTTTTTTTCAGAGATCTTTTTCAGGGATCGAGTTCACTTCGAAAGTACTCGAGGTTTTTTTCAGAGATCTTTTTCAGGGATCGAGTTCACTTCGAAAGTACTCGAGGTTTTTTTCAGAGTTCTTTTTCAGGTAAGGCAGCTTTCATTCGTTAGGAATGGGTAACTCATTTCAAAAGGCCATGAAAAAAATGAGCTATTCATCTCTAAAGGCTTAAAAATGCATTGCGCATTCCCAAGAAAAAAAAAGTGTAACTCATTTCCGAAGCCTTAAAAAAAAGCGTTGCTCATCCCGAAGGAGCACTGAAAAAGATCGTCATTTCCAAAAGCCTTAGAATTATTTGCTCATTTCCAAAGGCTTTGAAAATGTTTACCCCACTTCCGAAAACCTTTGGAAATACGTCGCTCATTTCTAAAGGCCTTTAAAATTCGTCACCTATTCCCAAGATTAAAAAAAAAAAAAAAGAGCCTAACTCATTTTCAGCGACTTTGAAAACTGCCCTCATTTCCAAAGGTCTCGAAATGCGTCGCTCATTCATAGAAGTATTGACAAGACGCGTAGCTGGTTTCTAAAGTTAAAAAAAGAATTGCGTAATCGCTTTTAGAATACTTGAAAAACACTCAATTCTATTAGATTCTAGCTTGTACAGTATACTCACAGGGACGGCAACTCTGCGCGGAGAGGTCACAGAAGCCATGGAAGCAGCTGCGGCGGCCGCAGCTGTCGTTAGCTCAAGGTTCTTGTCCTGCCGCTGTCTCTTGCACTTGTAACGGCGGTTTTGGAACCATATTTTGACTTGAGTGGAGGTGAGCTTCAAGAGGCCGGCTAAGTGCTCCCGCTCGGGCGCCGAGAGATAGCGCTGTTGTTTGAACCGCCTCTCCAGTTCGTACACCTGAGCCTGTTGAAATGCATTTGGGAGATGTCTTAACTGTTTTCTTTATATATAAGTTTTCTTGTATCTCCTAAAAAAAGAAAAGAAAAAATAAATCCTTAATGTTTCCTGTGATAGAGATAAAAATGCCTTTAGAGTGAAAAGGTCCTCACTGTTATCTATCTTTGATAAAAATTAATGTTTGTGCATAAGTAGCCCATAGTAATGGCGATAGCAAACCAATAACAGAAATCAACTCAAGAAAAGACCAAAAATCCCCGAAGTTTTAGTTTTTTCAGAAACCAGTGAAGCTTAGTAGACCATTATTTCTATAATAATAATAATAATAATAATAATAACGAATAATAAATCTTTCTAAAAAAATAATATATATCCGCTTGCTAAAATAAGGCTTTCGACCTGAATGGAAAACAAAACATCAGTCACTGTTTTATATCATTATCATTCTACTGATGTAAGTGATTCAGAAATTGTATTGATTTTGCCATTGATAGAAAGTTTATATTTAATGGTGTTGTTTAAATCACACTAGAAACATAGTATAAGCTCATCTGAATCTAAATCAAACATCAGTGTACATATGTAACACTGAATCAGCATTAAACAAGACACGACACACACACACACACATATATATATATATATATATATATATTATATATATATATATATATATAAATATATATATATTCTGGAAACAGTTTCTAGAGGTAAGGGACAGGACATTGCACTGGTGTAAAATATCCTAGACGCATTATATACATACGATCATAGTACTCAGGTTCCTCTCTACCCAACTAGGACTAGAGACTAAGCAGGTAGACCTATGGTCTCCCCCAAATATCCCATCCGTAGGCGATATAAAAAAGGATCACATAAGAAATATAAGGACACGATATAACTTTGTATGTTTGGAACGACTTTTGAATAGGTGTCGGCTGAGGACAAAGGGAGAAAAGTGTGATAAGTTTAAAAATAAAGGAACTGAACTTGAGCATGACGCAAACGGGCATAGCGATACCACATAACAGACTTGAACATATACCTTAAATAGCCTAGAGTCTTTGGCGATAATAATAATTTATGATGAACGTTAATCTGAATAAGAGTATGCAGACTGTAGTGTGGGTGGTATGGGGTAAAAATAAACCTCAGAGAAACTTGTGTTACACGTTCATGGTTGTTCCTTATTTTCAAAGATGGAGTCGCTCCTAGCGTAGATCAGTGTTTTAGGACGTTCCATTATGTTGAGAAAATGGGAGGGTAAGTTGTGAGTTGTGTATAACTCGAAAGACCTAGAAAATGCTGAATTAACGCATGCCAGAAGTTTTAGAATAAACCGTTCTTAATATCGAGTCAATGAAGCCTGTCTGGGGAATAACTGAAATATTAGTATTAGTCGTAATAAAATTTACATATCTGAATACTAAGTAGGCAAAACTATTAAATTAATCAGTACAACTTTTATTTCACTTAACGAGGCATTTTCATATCTCCGCAAGTGCTCGTAAGTATACAAGCTACAAGCAAATGTAAGTGTATGTACTTTGAGTGAATATACATAAAATTGCACATACACATACATATGACTCTCAGACAGACAGAATCATCATCGCGCACAAACGCAGCTTGAAACTTTCGCGAGTAAAATCTAACATGAGCCAGCCGTCGCCACTTGCAGCCCTTTCTATAGCAACAACTAAACGTACAACTACTCCTACTATGCACGGTCTGCAGCCGGTATGTCCCTCCCACTTCTTCAGATTTCCTGCTACCACCACCCCTCCTCCTCCTCCTTCCCCTCCCCTTCCTCCTCCTACTACTCTTCAAGCCTCAGCACTTCAGGTGTGGCTCATCGGGTCCTTGAGCCAGTGTAGTATATCATAATAGACCCAAAGGAGGACGTCTTCACTGTAAACACACGGAATATCGACTATTACGCAACCTACTATTGTTTACTTCTCGTGGCGGAGGAGAGATGTAACGCGGTGGAACGGGAATATGAAAAGAGCAGAAAAAAAAGTCCACTAACAGAAAAATCAAACAAATAAAACATAACAAGCATTCCAAGTTAAGTTGCATCTAGAAACTTGGAATTTTTACCATGGTGAAGTTTTCCTAATAAATTTCTATCTTTCAGCGTTAGCTTCGTTTTTACAACTTTTTTTATTATTTGTTGGGAATGTTCTTCGCTTTATATTCTGCCCAGGAGTGATTGCAAATCCCTTATATATATAGAATAATTGCCAAGATGAACCTCTACGTTATTTGTATTACTTCAATAGCTTTATAAAGGGTGACCTTGCAATATTAGCCTTACATACTAACACACCCGAAAGAAATAGAATAAATAATCGACAACATATGCAAAAGGTAAAAGGTGGGCCTACTACGACCGTTTCTTCTAATGCTAAAAATGAAAGGTCTAAATGACTATCACGGCTCATTTGGCAGATGATCTGAAAAATTACCTGCTTTAATACACGCACTAACGGCTAATAACTCATGTGCGTCCCGCAGTGTTTGTGCCTGTATCTCTGTGTGTACAAAGCAGAGATAAGCCTTATCCGCCATGTCACAACATTCCTACCGCACACACACACACACACACACACGCATCCTGCCCAGTTTAGTTTCCCACACAAACTACCCATCTACGGGTTCTCCTCCCTTGGCACCTTCGTTATTTATAACGCTTTTGGATGCACTGGGCTGATGGGAGGGTGGGGGGGGGGGGGCAGGCGGGGGAGGATGAGGGGTCGTGGGATGGAGGGGGTAACTTAATGGAACAGAGTGGGTTTGATCCATAAGGCGAGAGAGGCTGTCCTATGTAATGAGATTGGACTGGAGGGGTGACTTCATGAGACGACTCTCGGGTACTGTAGATTATCTTCTCTGTAAACACTTTAATGGCAATCATCTCTATCTGCCATCGCCTGGTAAAGGAAGGATTTGGGAGGGACCAGCTTTGATGGTATATGCCAGTGTTTAAGGGAATCTGAAGTATATAAGAACGTCATTTTTATTTATTGAAATTTTCGATTCAAGTGATGGATATCTATTGTTTCTTGCTCCGATTACTATTGGCGGTTTCGAATTGATTTGTTGATCAGTTCATTGTATATTGGAATATAAACTTGGAAGTTTATATTTCAATATTCTTACTCCGCGATCCGAGTGAAAGCTATCTAATAACTACATTCTCCATCAAATATATATATATATATATATATATATATATATACATATATATATATATGTACATATATATATATATATATATATATATATATATATATATGTAGTCTGTTAATAATAATACTGAATTAAGGGACTATGAAAAACTGTATTCGTTTGTCCAAAAGTAAATAACATAGCCACCGAAATCTTAACTCTCGACATGGATTTCGGATACACATTAATTCACTCTGAAAGTTTTATGCATTTTCCATATATTTTATCAGAAATTGGAACAAAACATACTAAATATTAGAAGAAACATGCAATTATTAGCAATTTATAAGTACCAGATTCTTCAAACTTGGAACTGACAAAAATTACTGAAATTTTAAAGGGAGGTAAAACGAACAGCTACCTTTCTCGTATGGCGGGAAAACATCATCAGTTGCTTTCCATGGAAGTGGTTTCTTAGTTTCTCAGGCTTTGCAAAAGTATAAGTGCTAGAAAGCATTAATCGAAAATGAATGAGTTTTATAATTATTAGCATTCATATTAATTTCATTATCGTTACCATAAAATTTTGAAGAAAAAAAAAAGGTGGATGTTAGGCCTAGTACCAGCGTTTTTTTAATGAGGCCTATGATTTCATAAGAATTAGGATAAATTTGCATTCTTGTATAAGGCGGCGTATTCCACGGTCAGATGTAAGTTATGTTAATATGAGATCCTATTGACCGGTTTATTTCTTGAAGTAGAAGAAACATCGCAACAACCAATGTCACTAAGATTGGTAACTTGTTAATTCGGGAAGAATGAACAGAAAAGGCTTTTTCAATACAGTACCTTCCTTTAATTGTCAGAAATACAAATTGGAAGAGAAATTATATGATTAACATTACCTAATAACATAGAATTACATAAAATAACCTAAGAACAAAATTTCCATTAAATGGCTTGGATGGGACAAAACGATTTTCAGTCTCGGAAATAAGCTAGGCCTAGGTTACCGTTCTCTTATCATATCAACGAAAAACAAGTAACTTCCCCCGTCATATGAAGTCATAAATCATAAACACACACACACTAGTCCATTACTCGAGAAACCTGTTTTGTGACACTTCAAACGACATTTAGGGCAAGACAGGAATTCTTCCTTAAACATTCGAGAAAAATGAGGCACAAAGAATTCATCGTTCCATTAAGGTCGGAAATTGTTATTATTGCTAAACGTTTTACACATAGCGCGAGCGCCTGTGTGTCATGTTTCTGGAGATATTATGTAGAATACCTGTCATCGAGATTATTCGAGAACGTCTTAAGCGATGCGGCAGCCCAGCCAATATATGCACCATGTTTCTAGAGGCGCCGTTATAACGAATTTGTATCTATGAGATTCAAACTCCAGGCTGAGCAGCGAGTCAGCCCCGGCCAGCCAATCAGCGCTCGGCATGGTCAAGTTTAATTCCATACACGTCATTGTTCGGTAAACAAATAACTTAATCACTATTGTCGTCGTTATTGTCAACCATCAGGTAACAGTAATAATACCGCTGTTAATGGTTTAGCCAACGTAGGGAAGTTCAATGCGGCAGGTCGTCACCAGGTATTAGGAAAAATTATAAAAGAAAAATGGCGATGTGCTTCATGGTAACGGTCAAGACACTAGGAATGATGTTTCATGTGCTGTCTAATGGCGGTGATCGTGATGATTATTAGCCTTTTCCGATTATATCATGTGCTAATGGTAGTGATAGGCCATGGCGGTGATAGGCTAGTGATGATTAGCATTTCACGAATGTTTTGCCTTTAGCATAATTATCATTCATCATTATTCACAGGTGTATTAGGATTAACGTATACTCCATATTTATTAATGATTACTGTCTGACAATTTTGGGAAAATTTTTGATAAGATTATTAAAATGTTTACTGACATGTTTAACTGATGTTTATTGATATTTACAAGGTATGTGACAATATTTTTGGAAAATTTTGAAAAGAAAACATATTAGGGGAGGGGGTTTGAACAATTTAAAAAAATTATCATGCAACAATGAAACAACAATGAAGGCAGTACGTGAGGGATTTTATACATACCATAACAAAACTTGTTAAAACCTATACTAATTGCATAAATTTGGGAATTGGGAGGAAAAATGACTCCCGCACATATTTGCAAATATCAAAATGGTAAACTTTTCAAAAAACTAATGCACTTGTTCAAAAATTGCCACATAGGCCTAATTCATGTAAGGTTATAGCGTCGTAAAGGACGATGTTATTACTGTTTGAAAGTCATTGATTTTTAGCATCGATTTATTAAGATTGAAAAAAAAATGCCACATTACATGTTCCTCGATTGCGGACTGTACGAAAAAATGCGTATGTTGCAATTATGGAAACCAGGATCCCGGTAAATTTCTATTTAACACTACTGTGAGGGAGATATCACCATGTGGTATCTCAGAGGTAATTATTAGGTCAGGGCTGCAAATAGGACTACATGGAAAAGCAAAAAAAGTAAAATATCACATCAGAGCTGGGAAGGCAGAACTCACGATCTGAAAAGGATTGGTTACGGTTAGGTGAAAGGGACCCACCCAAACCAAGTGTGGCTGTTCCTTCTAAATTACCAACCCTTACTGTTTCACGTGTAATTTTTTTTTTTATCAATTCCAAGTTTTAAGTAGAATCTAGTCTCAAATATTTTGGTACTCATGTATCTACTAATCCACTGTGTGATTTGTTCCCGTTTGCGTTGAAATATATGGATAAAATATATGGAAAATGCATAAAAATGTCTATAGAAATAGAGTGCATCCGAAACCTATATCAAGACGTTGACTTCGGCCACCATGCTATTTGTTCTTAAATTAGGAACACATTTGATTTCAGTGTCTCATCTCAGTAGCATTATCAAAAGACAACGTATATTTGAATTTAGAATTTTGGGTTATTAATTGGACCATCAGGTAATTACATATATGAAAAGTAACGATGGTATTCGGACACCACTTTACGTGTAGGCACGGTCTAGAGTGACTAATAGACCCTCGATCATCAAGTTGCCGCCCACTTTTGTTTTTCTTTTTCCCCGTTTATCCTGTGGAAGATGAAGTATATATACTCAGACTGCAGTTATCAGTAAACTTTTTATAGTTTGGCCAGTGACAGTGTAAAGCAGTTATAATAGTAAGACAATATTTTTCATTTTAATAACATTTTTACTCAAAATTCGTTGATTTCATCGCGTCATAAGACTATAATAATTTAGATAATTTATGGAAAAAATCAGAAACTACAATAGATATATTCCCAGCAAATAATTCTGTTCTTGCATGATTAAAAGCAACGTTATTTTCATCAGTTGAGGAGACTTGTTTTACCATGTTAGTACTGTTAAATATCAATGAATCTCCTTTTAAACGATAGTATGATTGCAGCATCAGTTTCAGTTAGTATTCCAGATTTCCCATTTCCCGGCTTAAGAAAGGTTATTGCGTATACTGTATATATATAAGATATATATATATATATATCTATATAGTATATATATATATATATATAATATAATATATATATATATATATATATATATATATATATATATATATATTATATATTTATATATATACATATATCTAGACTTTTCATGAATCCTTACGGAATGCGATCGTCAACTTTTCCCTCCTAAATATCGAAGTGTGAAATCGATCACTTCCCGCCCAAAATGAAATGCTTTCGCTTGAAGGCTGAGCAAACAGGTTACTGTTTTCAATGAAAACTCTAAAAGGGGAAAAACGCACTCCGTGTTAATAAACGCCTCCCGATCGCAAATAAATAAGGCCGAAGTATTATACACCGACGCGTATCAGACGCGTGATCTATATACACACAGGATCTGTCGTCGGGAAATTGAACGATGACAGATGAATATATTGACGGGGGATTGATTGGGTATGGAAAGTAAACTGGGATCGCAGGGACGGTGGTCATTCGACGCCCTGATATACTGAAGGAGTGATGGATGAGTTCGAAGGTGTTAGATAAGTGTTAGGTCAAATTATCTGTTCCTCACTCGGTATTTTTTTTTAACCTTGCTAAATGAGTTATAGGTTTAATTATCTGTCTTTCACTGGGTATTTTTTTTAACCTTGCAAGACTGTTTTCGTGCGTACAGACAGACACCATTCATTAATAAGCTGTATAACTATCATGATAATGGTAATAACCAGTAATAAAAACACACTTTTCGTGTTTGTCTTGAAAGGTTTAAAAAAATCTACTGTTTAAAACCAAGTTTAAGTGAACACATTTAAAACAGGAGTTTTCAACCTTGACGAAGGTCCTTTTAATTTAAAATCGAGAACCTGCTCGAGCCTCCTTATCAATTCACCATTTTAATGACTCGTGCTATTATGAGATTTTTATGGATTACTGTTATTTCTATAACTTATTTTATCAATAACTATTTGTATGTCCTATATTCATGTTACAACATCTTTGGCTTTTAATAAAAACAATAAAAAGAAGTACAAAAAAAGGTAAATGAAATGTATAGCTTTTATACACCCGAAACTAGAATTGGTATTTATTAATATTATTTTTTATTTTTTTTATTTTTTTTATTTTTTATTTTTTTTTTAAGGAATGCTGACTCTAAAGTCTCACCTGAGAGAAGAGGACCCGGGGTTTTCTCTTGGTTTTGGGTTTGTGTCCATCGGGACTCTTATTCTTGTCGCTTCCGGGGCTTCCTTCTGAAAAAGGAATAATAATAATAATAATAATAATAAATAATAATAATAATAATAATAATAATATTTCCTTTCTATGCATATATAAATTACAGTATATATATATGTATTATTTACTTATATTTATATATATATATATATATATATATATATATATATATATATATATATATATTTATTTATATCTGGGTAATCAATGTCTGGAATTGCAAAGGATTATAATTTTTAATTGATTTTACCGAAATTTTGCCTGAACTAATTCTTTCAATGTTTACTCATATAGTAACAGCGATATGTTTACATTTCTTGCAGATTTTATTCATTCATTAAGTTGGTCTTCCAGTTCTCAGCAAGGCTTTTGGGATGAGGTTGCTGGCCTCATTGCTTTTTACAACATAGTAGTAAACAATATATAGGTAGTGTCCCGAGTCGATGCTTTTTCATCTATAACTAAAGCTGGTTCACTTAAGATAGACCCTTGGGTGAGTCCTGTGCCTACGAGACCTTTGTTTGGCGGTCGCTGATTGGTTGGGAGCTGCCTTCCTATACCTTTACCAGCCAATCAGCGGTCGCCAAACAAACGTCTCGTAGGCATAGAGCTCATTCAAGAATCTACCTTAAGTGAATCAGTTATAGGCTCAAGCCATTCCACACCTCAGTTGATTGATATGTGTGATTGGGTGTAGAATTCCAATAAAGGTAAACTGACGTTTGGTGAATACTCATACTTACATACATATATGTAAGTATGTATGTAAATGTACATGTTTATATATAACATAAATATGTTTCAAGTGCATATGCATAGTAATTTTCCATAGGTAAAGTGCAGGAATATAGTATAGTCAGAATTAATGCCAAAGGGTATAGCCCCTCTAACATCTCTTGAAAATATTATTTAGTCTCTTCTATCTGGTCACGTAAAATTAGTCGCCTGAAGATGTAGTCTTATCATTAAGCACAAGAATAAACCCTTTGATAAGCGTACCGTGCCCACGCCTTCTGATGATCTTATTTCGTAGTGTGATGTAAAAATTCTTATAGATATACAATATTAACAACGAGATAAAAAATTGAGAGCCTTCCTAAGTAAAATAAAACATATATAAATATATTTGTGTGCGTTTGTGTCTGTGTGTGTGTGAGTAGGTATGTGCATATGAATATCAGATATAAGCCATTTAAAGGTTGAATTGAAATTGATATATATATATATATATTATATATATATATATATATATATATCATATATATATATATATGATCACATCAGTAAACGATTGCCTCCCTCTTATATAATATATATATAAATATATATCTATATATATATAGATATAATATATATATAAAATATATTATATAATATATAAATATTTATAATAAATAATAAATATGTTGGTTTATAGTATAAATAATATTATATATAAATATATATATAATTAATATAGATATATATTATATATAATATAATTATATTATATATAGAGAGAAGAGAGAGAGAGAGGAATTAAAACGGTATTGGTCAGCCTTGGGTCTGAAGGAGAGCCAGGAGGGACGAAGGTTCGGGGGAGAGAGAGAGAGAGAGAGAGAGAGAGAGAGAGAGAGAGAGAGAGAGAGGGGGGGGGTGAGAGGGATGGATAGAGTGCGGGGAGTTTATCATCAGCCTCTCTGCAATAATAGCCTTACGGACTACCCCACTCCCTCCTCCTCCTCCTCCTCCTCCTCCTCCTCCTCCCCTCACCCATGACCTCATCTCATCACCTCTGACCCCTATCCTAACTACCTCTCCTCATATAAAGCTCTGCATCCGCCTTGGCGCTCGCCTTTTGTTTGTTTGTTTATTTACATATTTCGCTATTTTCATTTATTGTCTCCTTTTATGGATCAGGGCGGCGCACCTTTCATTTCACGCTAATGTAAACTCGGCGGCCGTCGGTACGATTCGTTCATTCTGTTTGCTTTTGTTTTCCTTTCGAGAGTTCCTGCCGCGCTTTGCCTTCCTTCCACTGGCGAAGTCTCTCCACTTCTTCTTCTTCTCTTTCTTCTCCTTCTTTTGCAGAACGTTGTCTCTCACTTCCTTTTTTGTTTGGGTGACGTCTTCATCTCTCTCTCTCTCTCTCTCTCTCTCTCTCTCTCTATCTATCTGGCGCTTGCTTTTCAGGTCATTTCTACTCTTCATTCATTCACAATTTGTCTCTTGATTTTTCTCGTCATGATCTTATTCACAGTTTTCGTGCCATATTTGGACCTCCTTCTCCTGAAGCTAGACGCGGAGTCAGGTAGAAATTTATCGTTTTGTTTCTTCGTAGGAAGAATCAGGAAGCCGTCTGCGCATTCCTCATCTTTTATCCGGGTGTAGGACCAGAATGAGCGCATCGTATCCCCCTGACAGTTTTCCTTCTCAATGAGGTAGTGTTTCATTATTTCCTCTTGACAGTTTTCGTTCTATATATGAGGAAGAATTTCATTGCTTCCCTTCACCGGTTCCGTTCTGTACGGGGCAGAATTTCAATGTTAACCTAGACCGTGTTCATTCTGTCTTTGAGGGAGAATGACATTCTTTCTTATTCCATTTATGAGGAAAAATTTCATTATTAAGCTGATTTAAACGAGGCCGAAACTGCTTAACTCATTTGGCATTCAGTTACGCTGACTGAAATAAAAAGAAACAAGAGGAAGTAGACGGTAAGATATATAGCGAACGTAGACATGAGTGTGTTTGTGTGTGTAAGCGCGTGTGAGAGGCTGAAGAATAATGACGGATTCAGTCATCTAATTACCAGGTGCATAATTCATAATGCTTATTGGCCAGAGGCACATAGGTTTTAAAATGGACATCTGAGTATCAGGAAAAAATTATATATATGTATATATTTTGTATATATATACATATATATATATATATATATATATATATTATATATATATATATATATACATACATAAATACATACATACGCACACACACACACACACACACACACACACACATATATATATATATAATATATATATATATATATATATATATAATTTATCTAAGAAAGGATTTTCTGCAATACGCAACCATGCAATAAAATGTAAACATAACATTCAGTACAATGATTTTAAAATCTTATCACAAGCAATAGATAACCGGTCATTACCCATTCTCGAGTCCCTCTTCATTAAACATTGTCACCAATCCTCAACAACCATTCAACTGCTGTACAACTGAACATTACTTAATAGACCATTCGCCATTTCTACCTTCTCGCCTTTGTATTGCTCTCCCCCTTTTGTCAAAAATAAATAATACTTATTCAGTCTTATCTATACTTCTACTTCTGTACCGGTGAGTTTTCTTTTCGCTATTTTTTGCTTTGCGTCCGCCTTGTATATATATATATACTATATATATATATATATATATATATATATAGATATATATTATATATATATATTTTAGTTTGTTTTTTTTCTCCTTTTGTAATCATATAGAGAAATTTTTTGCCTGTTAGGATTCAATATTTTTCTCCTGTCTTTAGTAATAATATAATTTTCCTAGCTGTTCACGGTGTGGTTTGTGGCCCTTTTTAGTTTTGTTTGTTTAGTTTATTTTTTTTTGAAAGTGACATTGTACTTAGTACTTTGCTTTTTACTGTTGATCTCTTATTCAATTAGTTACCGTCTTACTTTCATATAAAATTCGAATTTCACTGATATATTTTTAATTAATCTATATAATTCTTTTAAAAATGCATAATTTATTACTGTGCCCCATTTTAGTTTGATTTAATGTACAGAATTTTATTTTTTTTCCCTGTTTTTAGCCCTGAAGATGGGATTTGTATCACGAAACGTAGGTGTTGGATAAAAATAAAGTTTCTGATGGCCATACTCTTTTTTATTAAAGATCCGACTTTCTAGAAGCGACAATGCCATTCATTATATATATATATATATATATATATATATATATATATATATATATATATATATATGTGTGTGTGTGTGTGTGTGTGTGTGTGTGTGTGTGTGTATATTTATACATGAGTGTGTGTGGATGCAGGAATAAATCATATGCATCACGAAAATGCAAAGAGCTTATGTAAGCAATTTTTCTTTCATAAAGAATGTATGAAACTGCTAAAGGGGTTACATTGAGTAACATTTATATATAACGAGAGAGAGAGAGAGAGAGAGAGAGAGAGAGAGAGAGAGAGAGAGAGAGAGAGAGAGAGAGAGAGAGAGAATTCAAAGTAAAAGTTACAAAGACATGTGGTCTCACATTGTGAACTAATTTGTACCATGTTTTGAAAGTGTCATCATTCATGTTATCACCATTCATCAAACAAGTGATGGTATAGGTAGCATCATTCTATCTTTTAGCCGAAGGTTTGCAACCGGACACAGCTAATTCTCTTGGACAAGTGTTATATATTGTAATATATATATTATATATATATATATATATTATATATATAATTATATATATATATATTATATATATATATATAGACAGATAGAAGATGTGTGTAATACATAGGTATATCTATATGTATATTGTATATTATACGTATATACACAGACGCATGTATGTATACACAGACACACACATATGTATATATATATATATATAATATATATATAATATATATATATATATATATATATAATATATATATTATATTTATATATAAGTATATATATGGAAGTAAAAAAATTTTCACAAAATATTGTATTTAGTACCAACATATCTGTCTTTATTATTGTACCATGTTATATAAATGATACAAGAATAGTTATGATTATATTTACACAAACACACACATATATATAGTATATATATATTGTATATTATACATGTATATGTATGTATGTATGTATGTATGTATGTATGTATGTACAATAAATATATTTGTTACAGTTTCGCACAAGGTGCATAAAGTGTCACTTTTTTTCCCTCGTCAAGGCGTAAAGGAATCCGACTATTCATTTAATCGCGACTTTCCTCGGAGCCTGCCGGGAATCCTAGGAGGTCGAGTCATTAAGGAGGATTTGGGAACACTCTCCTGTTCTTCGTGGGGTTCTTACTTGGTACATCTCAAGTGCAGAGATCTGGCTCTTTAACTCAATGTCTACGCTTAATCCCTTCCCTCTCTCTCTCTCTCTCTCTCTCTCTCTCTCTCTCTTATGCAAATGCATGCGTATTTGAATGCATAAAAACCTGAAATATTTAGGTCGAGTATTGCACATAAATCCGATTAATTATCATTCAGTAATTTAATGATTGACAAGTATGACAGACATCATACCTAAGTTAAAACCTTGGAATAGTTAAAAAAAAAACCCTATTCTAACAAGAAGTAGAGGACTCAGACTATAAATTCTGTAGCTTATCCACCACCCTCTAGAATATCCGAAGCAAAAATAGAGCCACCGTAGATTCAAGTACACGAGTGCAGAAGGTCAGCGCAACATCTTCTAAATTTATTTTTACAAATATGTCGCAGACAGTGACTTCAGGTCACATAGGAAACTTGACGCCTGAGGTATTCTGAGGTATCTCGCCTTTTTTAAATTGCTAATTACAATAAGGAGTATTTATTTATTAAGTGTTTTATCTGTGACCAAATTTATAACCTTGACGTCGAGAACGACGCTTTTAAAACCGCAAGAAAGCGAATGAAAACATTGTTATTTACGTCACTAATTTTTCCTTCATTATTATTACGTCACTTACATTTTCTTCATTATTATGACGTCACTAACATTGCTTTCATTATTATGACTTCACTAACATTGCTTTCATTATTATGACTTCACTAATATTTCCTTCATTATTATGACGTCACTAACATTTCCTTCATTATTATGACGTCACTGACATTTCCTTCATTATTACATAAGTAAATGAGCTGTGATACATTACGAGAACTCGCACACAATCCGAAGTAGCCAAAATTCCAAAGACTATGCGATGCTCGTACTGCCAAAACTTGAAAACAAAGAGAGAGGATTCAGGTCTTTTAAGAAAACTGAGTTGTCTGTGCATCCTATATCGGCACTGGGCCATAAGCTGAAATGAAAAGGTAATTATTACCTATAGTGATTTTCTCTTTTTTTTTTTTTTTTTTAAATCCTTCGTAAAAATGGAAGCCATGATTCTTTTCTTTGTCTCATTATTGATACTCAATTTATGTGATGTCCTTTTTCCGGTTTTCAGAAATGAACTGTGAAAAAGGATTTCACTTAAAACTGCGAAAATGGCGTCTCTCCTACCTGAACTTGGTTACTGATTTCAAATCTTTGATATATCAAAATTTATGATAGATCATTCATTGAAGCAACGAGGCCATTTAAACTTTAGTAGAAGCATGTTTTAACAGACTCACGCTAACACACACACACACACACACACACACACACACACATATATATATATATATATATATATATATATATATATATATATATATATATTTATATATATGTGTGTGTGTGTGTGTGTGTGTGTGTGTGTGCATACAAATACATAAGCATTTGAGTAAGATACGGCATAAAATATAGTTCGCTAAACCTGACATAAAACGGTTTTTTTGTCGAGTGAAGGCTCAAAATGTCACATGTTAAACTTATGTAATAGTATTTTAAAAATAAATTTACATATCGCATTGACAGATCAATACATTTTTTGTCATAAACACTTGGCTATTTACTTTGTCATAATTTGAAAAGTGTTCAAAATCGTATCACAGAGAAAACGAAATGTAGTTTTCTTTTAGTTTGCGGGACATTATTTGGAATAGACAAAAATACCGAAGCCTTATCCGTCTTTCTTAATACGACAGGCAGGAATAGAAACGAAGTGAGAGAGAGAGAGAGAGAGAGAGAGAGAGAGAGAGAGAGAGAGATGAAACCAATCTAGTGATACAACAAAGTTCACTTTTCACGCCTTTCTTTATGACCACTCCTGTCCTTATTACCCTCCCCGTATCTCCACCCTCTCTCTCTCTCTCTCTCTCTCTCTCTCTCTCTCTCTCTCATACGCTGTGCCAGTTCGCTCTCCAACGGAGCCATAGCAGTAATCGGGCCATCAAAAACAAACGGTAAACACAATGGCTTCCATTGATTAACTTCTGCTGGGGTTTTAGCACGATAACTCTCTCTCTCTCTCTCTCTCTCTCTCTCTCTCTCTCTCTCTCTCTATTTGTCTGCTTCTCATTACCCTGGCTGGTAGTATGCCCGTCTTTTTGTCTATACATATCTTGCTTAACTGTGCTGTAAGTCTCTCTCTCTCTCTCTCTCTCTCTCTCTCTCTCTCTCTTTCTGGTCGTTTGTCCTTCAGCCTTGATTTCCCTGCCTGTATACGTGTCTCCTTCTTTACTGCCAGATTCTCTCTCTTGCTTTCTTGTCTGTTAGTGTGGCTACTTTCCTTGTCAAGGCCTGGTCAGCTCTCTCTCTCTCTCTCTCTCTCTCTCTCTCTCTCTCTCTCTCTTCCCTTGTGTCGTGTGCGTGCCTTTGAATACTCTTCATGCATAATTCTCTCTTTCTCTCTTCGTCTCTCTGATATTTTATATTTGTCTGTCACTTCCTTCAAATTCGCTGCTGATGACGTCTGTCAGTCTTTCACAGTCTATCTATCACACTCGAGTATTCGATGATCCTCTCTTATCCTTTATCTTTACATTGTTTATTCGTCCCCGGCCATTAACTCCCTCAGTATTCCATATCTCATTTATCCATCTAAATTTGTTTGTTGTTCTTTATACCTTTGTGCATCCATTGTGTGTGTATGGGTCTCTGTATAATATTTAGTGAATATTTTTAGAATAAACAGTAATTAATTAGGTATAGGAATCGAGTTAGGTTAGGTTAGGGTTATTTAGGGTATCTGACTATTAGATAATAATAATAATAATAATAATAATAATAATAATAATAATAATAATAATAATAATAATAATAATAATAATAATAATAATAATAATAATAATAATAATAAAAAGGACATTCGTAATGTGGTCACATTCAGATGAAACAGCCCTATAAAAGGCTTTGCATTCAGTAGGAAGGTTTTATACAACAGGAATAAAATCTTCAAAACCATGATGATTAACACAAGAGGCATTTCATTTCATAAGACTATGATATTAATGTTCGTGATCTGTTTA
>NC_061109.1:115252803-115262803 GCF_015104395.2 Macrobrachium nipponense
CAGAATGTAGGTGTTATAGACGAGTGTACTTAGGGATTATCATTACTGTTCTTTTTCCATAGGTGGAGCACGAATGAGAGAGATATCAGTTGCAAGGAGTTACGAGAATTATGGAACAAAATTAATACATTTAAATTGTAAGATTGCAATCAACTGAGTTCAATCAGGTCAAGAGGTAGGCGGCACTCCATCTCTCTTTATAGCTACCGTTTTGGTAATGCTTTCATCAGCCTTCTTCTGGTCGAACGCTGTCGCTATGACAGAGGCCACCTGATAATGCGTCAGGCCTTAGATTCTATACCATTCATAGTCTAAAAATGACTTTTGTTTGACTTATAGGACTCTAGGCTTTCTTCTGTCTTTTGTAACTCCCTTTTAATGGTCATGTTTTTTGTCTGCTGAGTAAAGGCGTCTATTCAATCAACATTTTCTTCTGTGGCTGAATTGAACTTTCGCCGCTTTTCTTTCTCGGTCTCGTCAAGTATAATAATGGCAAACCGTACATTTCACCATCAGATTGAAATATGTACTTATGACGTAGAGACGCTTGATATTAGAGGTAAATTAAGACATACACCAGTCTGTAACGTTGTTTTTACGCTGGTCTGGAATACCTTCAGTCTTATTATATAAATCACACTATACTCTGTTTTTTTTTTTTCATCTGTCCATCCGCCTGTGGTGTTTTTGTATGGTAACACTGCGTCCCGGGCTTTAAATAGTTACGCTATTTGTAAGTTTTAGGTAAATAAAAGGATATCTGGGTGTACATTTGCAACTGAGAAGTGTTTTAATAATTTACTGTATGCGAATTACACCGTTAATATTCTAAAATAGGATATTATTATAATCGTTGAATGTAACTATCTAAAGCCAGGGACGCAGTGTTACCATACAAAAACACCACAGGCGGATGGGCAGATGGAAAAAAACAGAGTATAGTTTTGCGAAGGGTGGAACTGTCATCCCCATAAAGACTGAAATAGTAGGGGTTGGTTTCTATAGCGGCTCATTTACATGAAGATGCCAGCGGGAAAAAGGAAAAACTCTGAAAATGGATCCGCCTCTTGTTTTAGAAAGTGTGATATTGACCTATATTTCCACTTGCGATATTTCTAAATCTTTCTCTAGTATACGCTAAAGTAAACGACACTTACCAAACATTTATCATGTGAATGAAGAAGTGAGTCTAAATCTTTCTCTAGTATACGCTAAAGTAAACGGCACTTGCCGAACATTTATCATGTGAATGAAGAAGTTCTTGATTACTCCCATTTATACAGGTATATGGCAAGAATAGGGCAGAGTAAAATAAATGACGTGCAACCAATGGGAATAAAAAATGTGCTCACAAAAATAAAACACATTGAAAACTGTAAGCTATGACAAATAAAGTTAGCGTTGCAAACGTTTTTAAAGTTGAAATTGATAGTATGCTTTTGTAAAATATTATTACTCACGGGTATCAAGCCACATAGAGAAATAAAGGTTAGAAGAAAATAATTGAAAAAAGAGAAGAAAGCACTGGGGAAACTGTAAATACAACTATAGGTTTTCCTTACGTGGCCCAGCAACGAGTCGATTTTAAAGAGAGAGATGGAGATGAGAGATGAGGGGAAGGGGCAATGAGACGAGAGAGAGAGAGAGAGAGAGAGAATTTGCATCTGAACGGAGAAAATTAATGTGCCCTTCAATCTGCTTCTGTAAAATCTCCGATTACGTATTATCAGTAATGTTATTCTTAGAACTCCCGGGAGAGGGCTGGGGTCCCCACAGGAACTGTCAAAACAATTCAGCCACGGATACAGATAAGCTTCTCTTCCTTGTTAAACATATTATACCTTTTAGACAAGCCACTCGAGAAATGGGGAAAACTTAACGGGAAAATATTCTCAAACTGTTTCTGAGAGAGAGAGAGAGAGAGAGAGAGAGAGAGAGAGAGAGAGAGAGAGAGAGAGGTTGGTTGTATTTCAAGATTCAATTCGGTGGTTTTTATTTTAATAGTAAGGCCAAAGTTACTGGCAACCAGGTGCCTTTATCAATACTAGGCCAGAGATTAAATAGTAAGAAATTGGGAGTATTCTTAGAAAGAGTATGGAGTATGCCCAGAAAAAGTAAAGAATAATCCCGCCCAGAAAAAGTAAAGAATAATCCTGGAAATTTGTAGGGATATTCCCAGGAAAAGCAGGAAATATGTCCGGTGGAGGTAAGGAAAATTACTCTCGTAGAAAATTAAAAAATAGGGATGTTGTCCCATTTTTATTTTGAAAAAAGCAGGAATGTATGGTCCAGAGGAGTTGTAGGATTGTTCCAGAAACCCAAAAAAGTAGAGGATGTTCCCAGGAAAAGCAGGAAGTATGTCCAGAGGAGGTAAGGATTATTCCCGGAAAAAGTAGGGATGTTCCCAGGAAAAGCAGGAAATATGTCCAGAGGAGGTAAGGATTATTCCCAGAAAAAGTAGGGATGTTCCCAGGAAAAGTAGGAAGTATTCCCAGGAAAAGTAGGGAGTATCCCCATATCTACCTATGCTTAACGTTGCCCTGCTACGACAACCCTTCTCCTAATATTATTATCAATTATCATGTAGTAGTATTTTTTATCACAGCTAATTGTATTATAGTAATAAGAGCAAAGACTTGACTATACTCACTTTTGTCCACGTCGTCCTTGGAGCCTGAGAGAGTGGTGAGATGAGCCTCGGGGAAAGGAGGACAGAGGGAACTCAACTGCTGGACGTGTGTGGACGTCAAGGGCGGACCTGAGATCCCTCCTGAGAGGGAGCTGTTGGAGGACGAGGTGTTCGAGGACGATATGGAGGTCGAGGGGGACCCTCCCACTCCAACTAGCCCTCCACTGACCTGGCCGGAGGTGTCTACCCCTCCCCCACCTCCTCCCCCTCCCTCGCCTTCTCCTGCGTCGATGTAGGCTGTCTCCTCCTTCAGGTACTCGTCCTCCTTGGAGTATTTCACGTAGCTCTCCTTGTACTTGAAGTAGTCGTCCTTGTACTTCAGGCTTTCCTCTTCCTTGACGATTACTGGTTCTCCCATAATGTAATCTGAAAAGAAGGAGCATTATTAATATTTTATATTATATATATATATATATATATATATATATATATATATATATATATATATATATATATAATGTGTGTGTGTGTGTGTGTGTGTATCTCGACTCTGAGAGAGGCTTTAGTAGGACGAGTCTTTGGGTCGGATTGCCAAAGAGTTGGACATGAAAGCACAACAACAAAAAAAGTAGTTATAAGGATGTTTTTTTGACATTTAACGGGTTTACTGGCCTTGAACTTTTGCTAAAAAAAGTACAGGAAATTTTTAGATTTTTTATTCCACTTACATCAAACTATTTATAACAAGTAACGTCCTTCATCGATAATGCAATCTCTATCATAAGCCTAAATTAGAGTACAATTTAGCCTTAATTTTGTTTATTCTTTGCCTCCTGGAAAGGCAACCGACTGCATCGAAAAGAAACACAATCAAAATTAAGTGAACTAAGAGAATTCTGTGAATGCGGAGGTAGCCTTACAGAACAAGAGAAATGGAAAAATGAGAAAAAGGATACACCACAAAAAAGCACAAAGAATATAATGCAATGAAATCCTGACTAAAGAGAAAACCGAGAGACAACTGCATTTTGTGCCTACGAAACAATAATTTATTTCCTTTTGCATTTTGCGTCATGTTTGCTAGTCCATTAAAATCTCCTTTACATATTCAGTATACAGTATTTAATTTTTATAATAGTTATCCGGGCTATTATTCTTGTGACTTCTATAGGGTTAAGAGGTAGCTATGTCAGTAGTAACGGCGGAATAAGCAATGCAAAAGTTATGTAAGTGAGGTGTCGAAGGTAATATGCACTCATGGAAATTGAGCCAACTTATTTTTATGGAAATTAGATTTTGACAATAAAAAATGGTAGAAAAAAGTGGAAGCTTTTGAGATAAATAGTTTTGTATTATGTATCATGTAAAATACGTTGAATAGGAGAGAATGTGTATGAGCGATAAGGTAATACTTAATGTGGATGAAAATTGAGTCCCAGCTTTAAGGTGGTTTGAAAATTGAGTCCCAGTTTTTAAGGTGTTTTGAAAATTGAGTCCCAGTTTTTAAGGTGTTTTGAAAATTGAGTCCCAGTTTTTTGTAAAGTGGTTTGAAAATTGAGTCCCAGTTTTTAAGGTGTTTTGAAAACTGAGTCCCAGGTTTTTGTAAAGTGGTTTGAATATTGAGTCCCAGTTTTTTGTAAAGAGGTTTGAAAATTGAGTCCCAGTTTTTAAAAGGTGGTTTGAAAATTGAAACCTAGTTTTTTTAAAGTGGTTTGAAAATTGAATCCCAGTTTTTTTAAATGGGGTTTGAAAATGGAATCCCAGTTTTTTTAAAGTGGTTTGAAAATTGAGTCCCAGTTTTTAAAAAGTAGTTTGCAAATTGAATCCCAGTTATTTTAAAGTGGTTTGAAAATTGAGTCCCAGTTTTTAAAAAGTAGTTTGTAAATTGAATCCCAGTTTTTTTAAAGTGGTTTGAAAATTGAATCCCAGTTTTTTTAATATGGTTTGAAAATTGAGTACCAGTTTTTAAAAGTAGTTTGTAAATTGAATCCCAGTTTTTAAAGGTGGTTTGAATATTGAATCCCAGTTTTTAAAGGTGGTTTGAAAATTGAGTCCCAGTTTTTTAAAAGTGGTTTGAAAATTGAATCACAGTTTTTTTAAGGTGGTTTGATAGAGTAGTGAACAGTTTTTCTAGTTATGAGATGTTGGGAGGAAGAAGGTTAAGGAAGCGCTGGTAAGATGGTATGGAAGAGGTGAACATGTTGCCCAGGGTGAGCTGGAGAAGGGTCCTCGCACTGTATGAAGTGGGTGATGTATATATTGAGGTTTCCACTTTGGGGGCTTTATGGGTTCATCGTGAACTAAACAATTAATGAATGAACTAAGTAATGACACACACCCATAATTTATGGCTATTTGTATGTGTGTGTATGTATATAGTATACATATACCCCCGTGGAGAGAAAACTCCAAACTGACTTAAAAAGACAGGTAACGAACACCTTGAGGAGACATGTCTTTTAAGGCTTAAGGTGAATGCACTATATATATATATATATATATAATATATATATTATATATATATATAGGTATATATATATATATATATATTATATATATATATATCATATATGTATGTATATATATATATATAATATATATATATATATATATATTATATATATATATTGTGTATGCACCATAAGCCTTAAAAGACATGTTTCCTGAAGGTGTTAGTTAACCCGTCTTTTTAAGGTGACTTTGGACTTTTCTCTCCCCGGGGGTATGTATACATACATCCATACATTTAGGCATGCATGCATATATCCATGAATTATGGGTCTGTGTTATTATTTAGTTTATTCATTAACTGTGTAGTTGACGATGAACCCACAAACCCCCCAAACAGAAAACCTCAGTTTCAAACACACATAGGTGTGTTTTCCGTTTATTTACATAACTAAAAGCTTTTAGACTCCTATCTTTCCTTAACAAAGAGAAAGGAACTAAGAGCCCGTCCATCTCATTAATATTTCATCCGGGAACGTTTTCATGTTGACAGGATGGAAGATAATTGCAAATGACTATGTGAGCCTTACTATTGGCTGCTTCTGTGTACAGGCCGAGCCAATCAGGTTGAAGTAGGGGGAAATGGGAGTGTCTCTCTAAAATTTATCTATCTTTACTCTTTCTTGGCCGATATTACAATTTGGTTATTGTATATATGAATATATAAAGCTAGAAGATACCTAAAGCATAGATTGACTTACATTTATATGCGGTACGCACGATCTTAACGTAAACGTTTAGCATATGAATCATTATAAGAAGATTTATCATTAAACTGATTTTTAATCTTTATCAGTATTTTTCGTGTATGTTATCAGCACCTTAAGAAATTCATAATCGTTTGGTTTATTCTGAATTTCTGAGACTTTCCTTTATGACGAGGGTGACCTATGAGAAACAAAATTCAATTCATTCTTTGAAGTACAACATGATGGAATAAAAACGACTGGTTTTGTTCTTATAAAGACTTTCTGAGTCGATAAACTTAAAGGATGGAGATCATATCAAAATGTGGGAGTTGAAAGAAGCAAGTGAAACAGGAAACTGTAGGATAATCATGATAATGGAAGGAAAAAATTCTCCATAAATCCTTGTAGCGTAATTCCTAAATATATATATATATATATATATATATATATATATATATATATATATATATATATATATATATATACTATACATACATCATAATATATATATATAAGATATATATACATATATATATGTATGGATTCAAGGTAATTTTAAGGCTTTTCATTTTTTCATACAGTCGTCGTAACATCCAAACGTCACTAGTTAATTCTTGCAGTGAAACGATTCCATTTTCTATTAATAACACGTTTTGCAGATGGGCCCGTTTCACTCTTGACCTAATTTACACTTCCTTTTGATAATTGTTTCGTAAATGTCAAGACTATATTATTTCACAGCAATGCTGTCTTATGTCATTCCAGGTACAAGAAGAAAATAAGAAACTATTTTTTTCATATGATGGAGTTTGTGAGGAACACACATTCTAGGTAATTAAAAAAATAAACAGTATTTATGGAACAACTTTAAAAAAAGAGAGAAATTTATCATCATTAAAGTACGTTATTGTAATGGTGATTATAATAGTAGCCCAGTTTCAATAATGTCATAGCTTTGTTGAATAACAGTCCTTAAATATGCATCCTGAGTGATTTTAGAATTTTATTATTTTGATACTGACGAACGTTTGAAACAGTTACACTCGTTTTTTCTACCTGGAAACGAACACTTAGAATACTTGCATCAATAATTGAAATCTTAAGTACAGCGAAACCTTATTCGGCACATATCTAATATTCTTCAGTCTTGTATTTTCTAGCTTTTCCTTTAATTTAGCTTTGCTCCAGTTTTTAATTGTCAGAGGGAAATGTCGAAGAGGAATGCAAAGTGTGGAGGACTGTTATCATTATCGAGAAAAGAACACTTGAGCAGTACCTAGAGCAAAGTGGAGATGAGTGGTTGATATGAGCATGGAACGAAAAACTCGAGTCTGTCAATGAAGAGCCTTACGTTATAAGGAAAGAATCAGTACCCAAAGAAAAGAGAAAGTTAAAACAAAGAATTGTATGGCCAGATTCTGAAGGAGACTAAGGAAGGATGTAGATGAGAATTGCAGTTAGCAATAGCTGATTAGGTAAGAGCTCAAGGGGATTAAAGTCATGCTGATGGCAGCACAGGACCAAGCACTGCGTACATGGTTTGTACGAAATTAAATAAGATAGCTTAATATCAACATTACCCATATACCTGTAAATGCTAACAGAATATGGAAGTCATTAACCACATCATACGTGAATGCCCAGCATTAGCTGAAAGCGAATATAAGAGAAGAATGACAAAGTCACCAAAGCCTTGCGGTGGAAGATATGTAAAAGAAAGTAACCAATTAGAGACAGGTGGTATAGCCATACGAGCGTACTACCCGAAAAAGGCTTGGAAAACGGAAATGTGCTGTAAAAAGAGAAAGTGTTGGAAAACAAGAAAGTGATGGAGAAAGAAAATGCACTGGAAAACGGAATAGTGCTGGAAAAAAGCGCCGGAAAACGAACAATTGTTGGAAAACGAAAAAATGCAGGTAGACGAAAAAGTTGGAAAAAAATCAAGATTTAAAACTTTGGTTTATTACATGTTCACACTAGAGCATGGATGCGTCTTCTTTTTTATTTCCAATTCAAAGCTAATTTTGAGTGTCTCTACGTGACAGTGATGTGTCAAACCTAATCTTACTGTTTACTAATAATGGAGTGTACTTATCATATTAATTAATTTCTGTATTTCGTATGAATCATTACCGGTGTTTCTTGAGTAGGTTTTACTACCATAGTATAGTCCAGGAGTCTTTTCACGACACTTTTGCGCCTCCAGACGGTGAACAAATACCTCTTTATCCATTTAAAACAAAGAAATTATGTAACATTCTTTAAGACAATATTTGATGAAATTTTGTTCAATTTTAAAAGCATATTATAGGCAACAACAATTCTTTTTACGAGTGCTGGCATATGAATGAAAGGGTAATGTATGAATGTATTATCTACTTTGTTTTATGATTAGAAGTATAATAAATAACGTCACCATAATTATATTTTTTTTTTAAGTAGGCCTATTGAACTGTATTCGATTGTTTCTAAGTACTGCTGGTTTTTATTTTAGACTTTAGGGGACCATTTTTGTCATTGTGCCTTTGGCAGTAGGTACTACATTTTTATTATTCTCAAAGTAAATGGCTCTTCTTGCTTCAAAGGTTGGTGACCCCTGTACTGCTGTATAAGTAAGAAATGGGATACTGGTTACGGTTATTGATTCTAATATCTTTTATAGTAACCAGGGACTTCCCAAGTTCACATAAAGAATAAATAACTCTTTAATTAAAATTGCGACACTAGACAAGTTTTATGGCATGTGGAGAATCAGTAACGTAAATGAGAAATTTTCTCAGTAGTATATGTTTGAAAAAGAAAAAAAAACTTTTGCACTAAATCTACAAAATGTACTTCATGGGGAATTGGTTTAAAAAATGCTAATTTGATGGAAAAATCTTGTTAAATGCATTAAGCACTAATGTTCTTTGTTTCTGTGGCGTATAGGTTGATAAATCTGTGATCTTATCAAGCAGTGTTAAAAAGCTGATTTCACCGACAAGATTCCTAATAGTGGATCTCTAAATGTCTTGTTGCGTTAGATTACTATGTCTCGGTCTTTTCATCTCATGATGAGTTTCTCTTGTCTCTGTTAAAGAACGGAATGGTAATTATTGTTTAATATGAATTATTGTTTTTACCATGTCGTCGATATGTACTATAGTTTTAATATCTTTTCATTGTAGCCAGTAACTTGTAGCTGAACACAATTCTTAAATTAATGGGAAAATAAATAGCGTCTCAGATGTCCGTTTTCAAGTCTTCAGCACATGACGTCATGTGGTACCCATCCGCTCTGCTAGCAAGCCAGTAGTGTCCTCAGTCTTGCAAGCAACACGTGTTGTGACAAATGCCGATGTTGTCGGGGTTTGTTATGTGACTGCCATGGTGTTATGCGCTATTTATGGTCGTTCTCACTCGCGAAAGAACTATGCTAGGCCTAATGATCCTAAAATATGAATGCTGGAGGTGTGGGTGAAAATTTAAAGAAAACGTGATAATTTCAACCTCTAATTGGCAAGATTTATATTTGTTCATTTCCAACCCAACGACTTTGCTGAATCTCACCGAGGGCTCGAGTTATTTAAATGCTGCCTTAAAGATGCGCAATGAAGCTGAATGAAGATGCAATAACGAATTAATATCAACATCTGGATAACAGGCTGGCGTTGTTTTAGGTATATGACATTTTGTCTTAATTTTGGGTCACCTGTTACATGTGCTATTTTGGACAACTGAATGAACTTAAGTACGGTACGCTACTTATATTTATTAAAGAGCATAAATAAAATATTCATTCGATTCCTAAATCAAGAAAATCATGTGCGACTGTTTAAGGTTGGAAGTAAGCCACTGTGTTTGTCAATACAGACTGCATAACGGAAAAATGCTTGTCAGAACACGAGAGAGAGAGAGAGAGTCGCAGATTTCCAATCCGGTAGGAAGGGTAATGCCGTCAGTGTACCTTATACAGTGCATTGTAGGCATTACTTAAGTTTCTTTGCAGCGTCCCTTCGGCCTTAGCTGCAGCCTCTTTCATGCCTTTTGCTACACCACCACACCTCCACCCTTTCTTAATAATTGGTTCAACATTATTATCAGCGCTGAATGACCTTATAGGTCCCAGCGCTTGGTCTTTACCCAAAATATTATATTCCAGCTCCAATTTGTTATACTTGCTATAGGTTGGTGA
>NC_061109.1:115267803-115287803 GCF_015104395.2 Macrobrachium nipponense
GCTTTTGCATTTTTGATCGGAAATAATTGCATTCGATTATTTTTTTGTTTTGTTGCATAGATGAAAGAAAGTCAATAGGCTGTAAAATTTCTGGTGCGAGAATAACCTGAATTTGATTGACAGCTTTAAGTGACGTCATTATTTGATCTGAGTTTTCAACCATGCAAGATGAAATACATTATCCAGTAAACAACCAAATGCCAATCGCGCGAGAAAAAAATATGCTTAATTAGAATGTAAACAACATTCCTGGAAGATGAAATTCATTATTCCCTGAGCTGTCAAATGGAAGTTATGGATGCTTACCATGCTGCGGTTGGGGCGGGAAGGCATCCATGAGATCCCCGGGGCCCACGTCGCCCATGGGCGTGTGTTCGCCCATATGGGCGGCCTCCGCGATGCTAGGATCGTGCAGGTGTCCGTCAGAGAGATGAGGATCGTCCCAGAAAGGCGGAACCCAGACCGAAGGATCCACGCCGACGGATCCTCCCTCCAGATACTCTCTCCCCACGCCTACACCTCCCAGGTACCCACCCATGACTCCCATGACACCCATACTCCCGGCCGTGGGTGGCATACTTCCAGACATCATCATAATTACAGGCTGAAGTGAAGGCGCGGTTCCGACTACACAAACAATAACAGCACACGAATTTGGAATCACTAGGTCAATTTACTTCTGACGTTTCATCAATTTCAATAACACGCTCAGAGTTTCTTCCCGAGTTTACTTTTCTGTCCCAGGTGTTTTGTTGATGGTTCAGTCTCGCCTGGGCTGCCGCCGTGACCCGACTTTCTCAAGTTGCAGGAAAAGGACCCCAATGATGAACAACTTCAAGAGAAACTCTTCAGATGGACATCGTCCCACAATAATCTTCCTTTTTGAGCAGAGCGATTGATTCCCAAGAGGTTCAGGTTAATGAAATACTTTCACTCGCACTAAGGTACTCGCTGACTGTCGTCCTCGCTTGACCCGCAACGTTTAGCTGGAGGGGAGCAGGTAAGAGGGGAGAGAGAGGCGAGTCAGAGCGACCCTCTCGAGATATACAAGAGGCAAACTTCTCCCAAGTGACTTCAACAAGTAGTAGTCATGTATCACTCTGGGCAGCCGTGATTACAGGTATCTCACCTG
This sequence comes from Macrobrachium nipponense, assembly GCF_015104395.2. Classification (NCBI taxonomy): domain Eukaryota; kingdom Metazoa; phylum Arthropoda; class Malacostraca; order Decapoda; family Palaemonidae; genus Macrobrachium; species Macrobrachium nipponense. The sequence continues at coordinate 115,268,936 of NC_061109.1, forward strand.
AGATGAGAAACAGGGAAGAACAAAAGGAAGCGAGGGTTGCGTCAAGCGCTCTCTTTCTCTTTCTCTCTGGGGGCCTTTGGTCAACCTGCAAAACACAGTCTTCCGCTCCTCTAAAGCCACTCGAGTGGCCAGCACTCTTCAAACCGCTTCAGGTCCTACTTCAGACTGCCTGATCCTTAAGGACTTGCCACTCATTGCCCTTTTACCCACACCTTGTCACTGGTTGTCAATCCTTCCGGCGGTACGGGGTGATTAGTCGCAATCGGTGGGCCCGGTGATGAGTTGCACGCGGTCGGAAGGCGCGCAATCGAGCGAGCGAGGGGACACTGGGCGGGAGAGGCTCTCAGTGTTCGATGACCGGTTCGGGCCAAAAGAGTAATGGTGCAGGAAGGGGAGAGAGAAAGAGAGAGGCCCTGTCCTGACAGCTGAGCGGAGGCCAGGCGGGGCGTCCGGAGATCGGTGGGCGGAGTGTGAGCGCCGCTAGGAGGAGCCTCGGCCATTCCCTAGGGCGTATTTGGATGGGGGAGGAGTCGGCGGAGCTGGTTTGGAGATTTTTATTTGAGTGAAGGCGGGGTCGTTTGCTGTTGGACACTGATGTATTTCTTAAGAAGTCCAAGAAGGACATATGGGAGTTTGTTTACAGTTAAGAATTTCCTGTAGTGATTGCCTCAGATAACACAATCATAAAAGGTAATAACACAAATTGAGGCGAGGTCGTTAAAGGGCTCCATATTGAAATCCCGGAATGTTCGCTCCATTTTCATTGAAAAGGAAACATTTTCTAGAAACTGGCGATAAAACCCTAGTGGAGGATTCTGTAACTACACCGATTATCTCCTGCTATATTCAGTTAACAATAACAAATGGAAAAGTCTTAATGAAAATAATCGATTTTCATTCATTTTATGACATAAAAAAGGGGAAATTTTGCGATTTTTACCTTTCATCATGAGTGACTTTAATTCCTGCCTTTGCACCGAAGCCCACCTGTAACTAAAGTAATATGGGATAAGTCAAGTCCCTCCCAATATGACCAAGTACATTTAACAGATAAAGGAAGAGAGAGAGAGAGAGAGAGAGAGAGAGAGAGAGAGAGAGAGAGAGAGAGAGGCAGGGATGGTGGCGCAGATGCAAAATCATCGAACAAATTCAGGCATTTGCATTATTAGTATATTTTCAAAATTTTTTGTTTTCTGTAAATAATTTACAACAATTTCTATTTCATTTAATATACTCCCGTGCAGTAAGCATTAATAAATGCAGACAAAGAGAAATGAATTCTTGAAAACAAGTTTGCCAATGTCTTTCAGTTGGGGAATCCTTGTAATTCACAATTTCCTGCAAATTATTAATTATTTTGATATTTAGCCAGTCGACTTTTGTATTTGCCAAAATCGAAAGGGTTTTCTTAGCAGGCATTTGATTTCAAATACTATATAAGGCCACAGTTGGAAAAAAAATCTTATTCCAAAGCATATTTCTTTTACCTACAAAAATGAAATGACGATATTCACAAAAATGAGACTTTAAAGAGCATAATTTCTCTCTCTCTCTCTCTCTCTCTCTCTCTCTCTCTCTCTCTCTCTCTCTCTCTCTCTCTCTCTCTTTCTATTGAGCGTTTGAAGTTCAAATATTTCATTTTTCATTTTTAAATATTTATTTTAATTACATGCTGTACCGAGTTTATTGTCGGTAACTGCACCATAGCGATTGAGAATAAGAGGACTACCCCCCTCCCCCCTCCCCTCCTCCTCTCCCTCTCCCTCCCCCCCCCCCCCCCCCCCCCCCCCACCCCCCCCCCAACAGGAGACAAGTTTTGGAATACATCACCTTCAGTTGTTTCAATATAAGGAGTTTATTGCACATGCGCGTTAGTTGTCCGGGTTTCCTTTAAGAAATTCAACTTTACGCAAGCGTAAGATTCAGTATCTTCTCCTGCTCTCTTACTTCTTTTTCAATTTTATGATACTGTATATGGCCTGTGCATGGGGCACGGAAGCTCCGTTCAGCTTTGTTTGAAATACACGTATACACTCACTTTGTTTCAGTGTCAATATCCATTCATACATACTATTAACAATAGGTAAAATTTCCTTACAAATACATACCTATATACATGCATATACATTATAGCACATATACATACATATGCATTATACATGCATACATATATACATTATATACATATATGTATATATATATTTTATTTATATAAGGTTTTCATCGACGGATTCAATGTAAAGACTAAGGTAGGCCATTCGCTCTTTCAGCCACAAACTTTTTTTTTAACTTCTACGATTTGATATCGTGCTGTAGTGCCACCAGACCATTTGAATGAATAATCGGCAAAACACAGACGGTATATAATCCTTCATTTTACACAATGAACAGCGTAGTAGACTTTGACAACTACTATCTCAGAGAACAACAGGAGTAGATGTCATTCGTTATTTGTTAGAGAAATGTAGACAAGTTTTTAGGCAGAGATTATACACCTGTTATACTTGTGAGTGTATAATTATGGTTAAAACTGAGATCTGGTTTAAATATTAAACGATAATATTGACAAACGTGAGGCTAATTTTTTCATCAAGCAAACGTTTTTTGTGCATAACTCGTTCCGTATAAACAAGCCTTGCCATATAGAGGTGAAAACGCGTAAAAATATTGTGAAGTTAAGGGAAACGTTTCAGAAGTTTGTCATATTATCTTAGCTTCATGCTGAATAATGTTACCAAAAGAGACTGGTTAATGTTAAAAATTGGGAAAATCCTTCTGAGAAAATATCGAACCTTCTCACATGACGAGAGGCACCAAATAACTTGAGAGAACCGAGAGGAATATGATAACCATCTGACTTTCCAACTTCTCTAACAATCGTTCCAAAGTGCAACTGCAAGGTTTTCCTCCCGTTACGCCTATCAGACCTTAATTCTTACTGTTCATTTCCTTTTCAGCGCTGAATGACCTCGTAGGTCCTAGCGCTTGGCCTCTGGCCTAAATTCTATAATCCATCCATCCAAGCTAACACTGTAATCAGGCCTCATTATTTCAATGTCGCTTTCCTGAATTCTAATTGTGATAATTTTCCAATGTCTTTCATGCATTCCGCTCCTTGGACAAAAGAGGTCAGAGCAACAACAAATGGGGCAGTTCTCCCCATTTTCCTGTTTGGAGGTTCGAAAATAATTCTGGCTTTAGCTTTCTTCTGGCACACTGAAGCTAATTTAAAAAAAAATTATTATTTAAGGCAAATTTCCAGAAGTTTCTTTCTCTCTTTGGAGCTGCCTTTCTTCCAGTTTCTTGCTAAACTCGCTGTTTTAATCCCGCTTCTGTTTTTCATAACAAATGAATTTTCTTCCTCCAGTCCTTTTTTTTTTTAATCTCTTTTTTAATCCCGTTCCATCAGTCTATGCTCCTAAAAACAATTATACGTCCTGTTCAAGTTACTACTCGGTTCAACTTAAATTATAACTTATGAGAGAGTTGGTGAGCTCCTGATCATTTTCTGTTTTATTTATGTCATCGTTTCCATTTCTGAATCCTTACTCTGAATGTTTTCGTAAGACTAAGACTGACATTACCAATTTTATTATTTTTAAAATTTTACTATCGAAATTGAGTAGCAGATGTAGAATCGAGTCTGCTATCTGATCTCTGCTCTCTCTCTCTCTCTCTCTCTCTCTCTCTCTCTCTCTCTCTCTCTCTCTCTTTGACCATCTTGGAGCAATGTTACCGCTCGTTTCACAAACCGAGGAATCCTTGTCCAGAATGGCAGTGGATTAGCATTATGTTACTTTTGACCGAAGTGGTGGATAAGGTACCTGGTATTTATGTGGGCTGCAGATGAGGGAGTGAATAGAAAGAAAGAAAAAAAAGGTAAAAAAGTAACAGACGTTTGTGATCACTTCATCAAAATTTATACCCTGATATGGCCCCCCCAAAAAAAAAAAATTCGATGAAGCCATTTATTAGATAATATATTTGAATCCGTCAACGGCGTTTACTCCATTTATTGGCTATATTTATTTTTTGTATTTCAACACACACACACACACACTGACTGGAATTTTTATATATATATATATATATATATATATATATATATATATATATAAATATATATATATATATATATATATCTATATCTATATATATATATATATATAATATATATATATATATATATGTATATCTAATAAATGGCTTCATCCAGGTGGGGAGAGGATAACCTTGTCGAAATCCATTTTTTATTATTATTATTTTTTTAATAAGGAAGAAATTTTGAAGCAGTGATCACAAACGTCCGTTACTTTTTTACCTTTCTTTTCTTTCTTTCTTTCTATTCACTCCTTCATCTGCAGCCCACAACATCTGACTAAAAACCAGGTACCTTATCCACTACTTCGGTCAAAAGTAACATAGTGCCGATCCAATACCACTCTGGGTTCCTCGGTTTATGAAACGAGCGGTAACATTGCTCTAAGATGGTCAGAGAGAGAGAGAGAGAGAGAGAGAGAGAGAGATTCAGAAATAGCAGACTCGATTCTACATCTGCTACTCTATTTCGATAGTAAAATATAAAAAATAATAAAATTGGTCTTAGTCTTACGAAAACATTCGGAGTAAGGATTCAGAAATGCTAGAAGTCCATTACTGATATCATTTAGGTTTGTGAAACCAGCGTTAACATTGCTCCGAGATGGTCACTTATATAAGAAAACCCTCCTTCATTTGAAAAAATGCAGTTACTTAAATGAAAATATAGAAAATAAATACAAATAGTCAAATGAAAAGCGTATCTCCCTTGGCTTGTGCCGGCTCTTCACTTGGCTGAACAGTCAAGCGATTAAATTGTTTATGAACTGTTTTTTAACTGCCAACGTAATCTTTATGCTTTCTCATATAGATTGTTTATTCAAGTTTGTGAACTCTTGTGGGTTCACTGGGTTAGATATACCAGCTTTTATTATTTTTTCTTATTTTCATTTTTTATGAGGTAACCTACCTGTGTAGGTTACAGTGCTGATTTTAAAAAAACTAGTTTTCTTACCTTTCATGTATTTACTGTACATTATTGTACAGTACATTACTGTAGGTTCCTATATATTTCTATTTGCAAAGAAATTTTTTCTTTTTGAACTATAAAAAAAAATATAGGTTCCTGTTCGGGCTGTCCTACATAAAAGCTCCCTCTCTGTTTAGTTACTCTGTATTTTCATGTTTATGACTGGTGTGCAATTAAGTATCAAATCTGTAATGTTTGTATTCTTCAGGACTTTCTTTTCGGAAGTGGGGGAATTATTGCATTTTAAATGACAGTAAAGAAGCAAAGAATCTGGAAACTGAATTAGAGAAATAGATAAATATTCGTACAGCGAAATGGAAAGTAGCCTCAATTTCTCTCAAATAAAATTTTCCGGAAAGCCAAGAACATAAAAAAAAAAATTAAATTCCTTCCAATTATCGATTTAAACTATGACACTACTATAGACACACCAGCATCGAAAAAACATTTAATTAAAGAAAAAATGGCATTTAACAGCAACAGAACCATTATTAATAAATAACGAACAAGAATAACGAAATATGTTCTCGGAACACTTCCGACCGTTCGTAGACGCTCTAAGTATTCGGAGAACGTAAAGTATCAATGGTTTCCCGATAAGGTGTGTGACCTTTGCGACCTTTTCATCTCACCTTGAGAATCTCTTCAGCAAGGTACGAATTCTGACCCTCGAGAATCATATTAAATACCTGAGTGATCTCCTACTGGTTGTCATGAAGCCTTTTATTTTCGTTCATAGTTTCCGTTTCATTTGTTTCAGAATAATGTGCTTTATTTTACCATGGCTTTTATAACTACGTTCTTTGTATCACGTTTCTTATTTATACGTTAGTTTTATTTCCTGTGTACTCCGTTTTACGAATTATCTCTAACCTTTTCATTTGCTTCAGATCAATATGACCTATTTCACAATAATGGCGTAATGGTTACGTTCTTTATGCACTTCAGATTATTAAGAAAGAAAATATGTGAATTTAATTTCCTGTGTCCCACACTTAACAAAATATTCATGCGTAGTGGAGCTTGCAACAGCTTCCTGTCTCTGAACCTTAAGAAATGTCCTCGTCTGCGTCCTTGCGTTGCATCCGTTTTTTATTTGACCGATTTATTTGACCGACGGGGTCGTCAAAACCGAGATCCTTTTCTCTAGACCATTGGTCAAAGCTTAGAATTCTTTACTACTTTATAGTGTCGATTGAAAAACTAAACATAATCAGTTACTATTTCTAATTTTTGTTACGCACGTAGTCTGTTAGAGGCCTTGAGAATGATAGGTTCAAATGGAAGACGGAATTTATCATGGAGATACTGATTCGTTAGACTTGAAATTTCTTTCAGTCGCGTAAAGTCTTCCAGCGTTATGCAACAGGATTCAAATTTAGAATCTGTGAACTTGTATAATAATGTAGGTTGTATATACAAGCAAACATTTGTCGCTTCCGCCATGGTTAATCCCTACAATTCTCCTTTCTTTAATTTTTGTTTTCTTTTTTCTGCTTTGTAGTATAAGAGGCCATTGCGGTCCCTTTCTTACTGACCATTACTTAAAAAAAATAACTATCCATTACAGCAAAAAAATTGTACAGAAGCTTCATCATTGCGGAAAAGTAATTGCAAACTATCTGTAAATTTCATCAATGTCAATGACGTGGCAGCATTCTCAAAATCTCCAAGAAAATTTAGATGCATACAGAAAAATTTACAGCAGTGCATATTTCGATTGTTATATCGCTCCATCGGGTATCACTACGCTTAGTGGGCAGGCAACTTGACCACATCAACGGCGCAGAGTGCTTGTTATATTATTTTAAACCATAATACTAATATCTTTAATGTGCTTGCTTAGGATGGTTCTGTAGACACATCCCATTTCTAGTCATACCTATACTTTCTTGGAATAGCGTACATCCACATCCCATTGGGGGTTGCATTCACACTCTATTCTCTCCAGCTGTAAGCCCCCGAATAAGTGACGATTTCAAGAACCACCGACAAGACATGGCTTTTTGGGAGGTATCCGAAACGAGATTATGGTCGATAGTTCAGCCTAGAAACACTATGTTTTGTAAGACTCCAGATGGTAGAAATGATCAAATTAGGAGATATCTAAGGATTTTTTTTTTAATATAGCAGCCGCATTGTTGGACACCGTTGAGACTGGTATTTCTCGTTATTTAAAAGGTTGGTACAAGCTTTAAATGCTTATCCTCATTCTGGTTAATTTTATTTGTTATTTACTGTGCAGGCAAGGGCCAGTTTAGACTTGCTTTGAAGCATTGTCGATTCTTTTGAATACCATCGTCTGTGGAAGAACGCCGGCTTTCTAATTCCCAAGAACAATTATAATCTATCACAAAGATTAAAAGGATCAATCGGAGACGAGGTTATAGGAGGAATTAGGGGAGGTCACTGTATTTCTTTCCTGAATCGATTAAATATTCATGACTTCGGAAGGGAAGAAGACAAACTCCTTACTGAAAACAACTTTTCATTTTTTATGAACTAAGTACCATTGGAGATTCCTTAAAGAATTTTCCCAATGATGAGTTGCTCTGTTGCATACGGTTTACCTAAAAAAAACTTCTAAACTTCGCCGCCCGGTAATCTACGTTCTGTTGGCTGCATTAGTCAGTACCTGCATAATTCATCGATTTCTTACAAAATACCCACTGTTCGTTTACCTAATACAACTGGTCAAGGACAAAGTAAAAGATGCAAAATAACCTAAAATATGCAACTGACCCAAATAACTATTGCTCGATGAAGTCGCTACGACTTCATCAAAGATATTCCAGTCCTTTTATGGTGGAGCTTTTTTCCTATCAGCAATGGACAGTCAGCTACCCACTCAACCGACACCTGCTTCTATATCTCAGAAGTATTCATAATTTGTTTTTTATCTCAGCCACTCATGTATTTTTGTGCCTTGTTGTTTTGAGAAAAGGATTTGGCAACCTAAACTTTAGGAAATTCTCCTTGGATCTAAATGAAAGAGCTGCACCCATATATTTGATTGACGCGCGTAGTAGTTCTGTTTCAAATGGCTCAGTTTTTTGTCATACAACGTTAGATCCTCCAGTGGTCTTCATCAAGGAGGCATTCTTTCATCTTATCGGTTAAAATGAACACGAGCCCAGTCGGATCCGGTTTTGAACGACAAAACTTCCAGAAACTTTGGCTACACCGATGATGTGATTCCAATTTCTCCATTATTGCAAAGTCCTCAGCAGCTCACCGATACCTGTTGTAGGTACGTAGGCGAATTTACCCTAATATATAATGAGACCAACACCCAGTGCCTCTTGTTGTCCCAATAGATCGCTCAAAGAAATTGAAGAGCTACGAATATTCCACGGGAATCACCGTTCGGAATTAACAGAAAGCTTGCCACATCTGTGGCATATAATTACGGACGACCTAAAAGATATATAGCTGACATAGAACAGAGATGACGCAAGCTTTTTGCGGTTGGCAACATGATTGCAAGATTTTCCCTTCCGTCTTTTCCGCTGATATTGCTTGTAGCACCTATACGGACGATCTTTTTGAAATAACTTTGCCAGAGATTATGAGGCGTATTGCTGCTGTTTATAATAACAGCCTGAGATGCCTTTACCAGCGCATCTTGATATCAGTCTCATATACGGATGTTTATTAAGACCCGCTTATATGGTTTGAAATCATTATCAAACGAGCCATGGCTGGTCTAATTACCAAGCGAATTATGACACTCCAGCTAATTCCAAACATCTTAACAGTGAAACGAAATTATAGGAAAATAAGGAAAACAATAACTTTTTTTTGTTTTTTTGGTTTTTTGTTTTTTAGCATTATGAACATCCTGGAGTGTTTTATGTTTGATAGATTATCCATTTTTTTCTGCAGTTATATTAATTGTTTATAATCATTACTATTATTTTCCCGTTTATTCTTACTGTTGCAGTGTTCGGTTTATTATTATTTATTTCCACTGGAGGTCGGCACCGGATAAACATAACTCTAATTATATCTTTGAGGTCATTCTTAAACATGTTACAAATACAAGGGTCTAAATGAAACAGGTCACGACTAATATAAAATTACGATGGGAAGTAAGTTGTATTATGTTAGATTCTAAAAGATTTCGTGAAAAGACATCTTTTGATCTCGCAATTACTGAACTACCAATCCAATTTATCCGGTGGTTGTTTTCACTTAAATGAATGAATATTGCATTAGATGATTGCCCAGTTTTGACAGAATATTTTTGCTGTTTTAATCTTACTTCTAAGCCCTTGCTCGACTGTCCGAGATAAAAAGAGGGGCAGTCCATACATGGTATTTTATATATTATGTTGTTGCTTTCCCTGGGGCCATTTTTTATTAACATAACTTTTAGTGTGCTATTATAGGAAAAAACAAAGTTGACCTTAAAGGCTTTTAACAATGATTTAATGGTTTCAAATCCGTTAAAATAAGGCAAATTGAGAATGTTCTTAGAATTTTCTTTTTCCGTGTTACACCATAAAAATTTTTGTGGGCTTTATTATAACAAATATCTAGTATAAATCTTTCCCTATTTTTCTTATGTATTCAATTTCTTGATCCAAATATTGGGGACTGAAAATGTGCAATGCTCATAAAAACATAGAAGGAAAAATTGACATTTTGATGTTAAGATGGTGGCCTGAATAGAAATGCACATAAGTTAACTAGTTGGTTGGTTTCCTATAAATACTGAATTTACATTGAAATGGTTCTCTATGTTTCAAAACATCTAAGGAAGGGAGGCAATTGTCTTTTTCAAATTCTAGAGTAAGGTTAAACGATGGTACCTGTTATTTAATTTAAAGAGTAAATCATTTACATCAATACCAGCAGGTAGAACAGCTAAAATATCATCAACATATCTATGCCACTTTACAGGAATATAAATGATATTAGGTAAGTAGTGTTTTTCAAAGAATTCCATGTACAAGTTTGAGAGGAGTGGTGATAAAGGGTTGCCCATTGCCATGCCAAATATTTGTTGATAAAATTCACCATTGAATATAAACTTACAATCACAAATGCACAACCTAGAGAATGAAATAATGTGACTTACAGGTAGAGGTAATTCATGCTGAGTTAGTTCATTAAGATATTCTAAAATAGAGATTCGTTAGTTTTGATGTATGTTCTCCTTTAATTGTCTTGTCCCTGTGTCTGAGCAGTTGGACTTAATCTTTTTGTTCTTAAATTGTACCCGTGTTTATGCTTGTTTGGAAAGGTTACTCATTCTCCAGGTGTGTCGGATTCTAGGTACTAATCTCCTTATAATCCCTCTGTTAGTTATACGACCTTTCCTGTACCCTCAATATCTCATGTAAGTGAGTTTGTCTGCTGAGTAAAGGACGTTCAAGTCGAAAGATCTTGCAGAAACTCCGCTGTTTATTTTTCCTTCGTGGCTTATACCTTTATATTATATATATATATATATATATATATATATACATATATATATATATATTATATATATATATATATATATATATATATATAGATATGTAGTATGTATGTATGTATATGTATCTATATATATGTGTATGTATGCACAAACACACTACACACACACACACACACACACACACACACATATATATTATATATATATATATATATATATATATATATATATATATATATATATATATATATATATATTCATACTATATACACGTCACTGGACTATTGCCACTGGGTAAACTACCACTAGGAAAATTGCCCATCTAGGAATACCGTCACCGGGAATATTGCTGTCCATTGACATATTTAAAAACACATTAAATGTGACTGCATTTGATTGATAATAGTTAAAAAAAATATGGGTGACAAAGAAAACAAAATAAAAAGTCCATAGTTTATTTCAAAATAGACATTTGAAAAATTCCACTGTAAAGTGCACAGTTTATAACCAAAAGCAACAATTAAAAAAAAATTAGAATGGGACTTATTCATCAAAAATATGATTGTTATAAGCAATAAAATTTAAATTCTTCATTTTATCAACCCAATTTTTATAGTTTAGGACTATATTTCTAGTCTTGCATTCAGGTCTTTGTATACATTGTATCTTTAGGCCTGGTCCTAGGCCTGCTGCAGTTTTAAGTCTTAATGAAGTGTTATGCTGTTATTTAACATGTTATCAATAAGTTCTTAAACCCCCTTGTATCAGCTGAAGTTGATCTGCCAGAACACTAAAAAGTAGTAAGGTATTCTACAATTTTACCATTGTCATTTTTACCCTAAAAGAATACTTCAAATTCATACTACATTATAGTTTAAATGTAAACTGTACCAACTAGCTCATCTACAAGTAAATTTAACCAACTAGCTGGGCCACAAGTGAACTTAAAAAACTAGCTGGTCTGCAAGTAAACTTTACCCACTAGCTAGTCTACCAGGGTTGATCATCAAATAACTAAAGGTAGCCTACCATAGCCTAACCTTAGCTTAGCAATAGTAGCCTAACTTGGCAACCTTCAGGAATAGTTTATTGTTTTCATTTTGTCCCTCTCCACAGCTCAAGTCTTGGTTAGTTATGAAAGTTAAGTTATTCTTACAAGCTAGCCTACCTTAGACTGTACAATGTAAATAAGCACGTTGAATTATAGGTCCGTATAACTGTGGATTGTTACATTGCTTTATATATGTACCTCCTAGTAATAATTGTACTTGAAGATGTTCAAATAGCTTTTATGTCATGGTTCAGATACCTTGATTTAGTTCTGTAAAGTACATACAGTGTCCTCTCCCCTGAATCACAACTGTATGAATATGAATTCATGCAGATTGTAATTAAATTTATACTGTAATTAAACAAATAGTTTCTCTTATAAGATCTGTGAGTAGCCCCAAATATACCTTAAAAATGTCTGCAGGTCAGTGCAAGAAGCCTGTCGTTATAAATGTGACATGTGAGTTCCAGAAATGATTTTTTTGAATTTTGTGTTTTAAGATTTCCTGACAAGAACAAAGAGCAAGACCTCTTTGGTTAGAAACTGCAGAAGGGATAAAAAGCCAAACTGTGGATCACACATATTACAGCAACCAATTAGGAGCTCTTCATAAATTACGAAACTCCTTAAGGGGGTTGGAGGGGGTATAGTGAAGTCTTATGAGTTACCAAACATATTCAGATTTTTCCTGTTTCTTTTGAAAAGATGTAACTGTAAAAGGGCAAAAGAGAGAGAGAGTAAAGATTCTGAAATAGACTTTCATTATATTTTAGTAATACTGACAAATGGTATTTAATTTTTTTATAATTATATGTTTAACAAATATCACAAACTCAACCCTTGTTTGTACGTGAATATTTTCTGCTATAAGTATTACATAATATATGACATAGAATAATATGACAAACTGATCCCTTTTCTGGACTTTGAGTATTATGATAAACTTAAAGAAAAATACCGCAGACACTCTCTCTCTCTCTCTGATAAGTTGTATATATATATATATATATATATATATATATATATATATATATATATATATATTATATATATGCTGATAAGTTGTGTTCGTATGTATATATATATATATATATATATATATATATATATATATATATATATATATATATATGTATGTATGTATATAGATATGGATGGAGAGAATAATAAAAAGAATCCTTAATTGAAGGCATTATACACGAAAGAAAGTTATGGTAAAACATTAGATTTCCTGGTCCAAACGGAGTGATTTCACACAACACACACACACACACACACACATATATATATATATATATATATATATATATATATATATATATATATATATATATCAATCAATGCACTGTTTTTCTGCGCTAAAATACAATCCATCTCTCTCTCTCTCTCTCTCTCTATTCCTTAAGATTACGCTTGTCACTGCAAAGCCTTAAACGTAAATGAAGGAAAAAATAAAGAATTTCCGACTTTCGGGGCTGGAGAGAGAGAGAGAGAGAGAGAGAGAGAGAGAGAGAGAGAGAGAGAGAGAGAGAGAGAGAGAAATATTATTTCAGCAATTTATAACACCAAGAGACCCAAGACATTATCCAAATCTTTCAAAATACTTCCTGATATATTTTGACAAATTGAAATATCTCTCGTGATATATAGAAACTCGACGAAGAAACGAGAGAGAGGAGTGTGTGTATTGGGTATGGCCTCTGCAGATATGGATTCCAGTTTGAAGAAAATATGGCCTTGTCTGGCCTCGGCAGCAGCTGGTGTTCGGACGTTGTTGTCCACATGTCCAGTGATTTACTGAGAGAAGTCTGACACAGGAATAGTCATCTTGTTTGCTGTAGCGGCCTATTCACTGGTGAGGATGTAGATCTCTGATGATGGAGCTGAAGAGCCCAAGGAAAAGGAACTGGACGAGAGAATTGAGGGCTTGCGAGACACAATCCAGCAGGTGAACTTGACATAATAAATCGTCAGTTGCAGCAGAGGTCGACTACTATGAAGGCGTTGGACAGATCACTCATGAGGTGTTGCAACGGCAGGCATGGTGAGAGAGGGCCCACTTGCCCGAGGCTGAAACGTTGTTTCTGAAGAAGGACAACGATAAAGATGGAGAAGAAACAGCTGGAAAACAAGATCCTGAAGATCACAGAAAAAAATCACCAGATGAAGTACAACACAAAGGAAATTGGGCAGAAGAACGATGCATTATGTGAGGGATCTGTCTGTCCAGTTAGCAAAGGCAAACTGCCAGCTTCAAAGGTCTGAGAAACTCTTACGACAGAAGGAGAAAGCCAGCAGCTCAGGACTGAATAAGCATCGCGGATGGCGAGGCTCATCCAGGAACAAAATGACGCGACCGAGGCAGCGCTAATCCGTGAGGAAAGACCTCGAGCTCAGATTCTAGCGCCTGCTGAAGGAAGTGGAAGACCTCACGAAGGAAAAGCGTCGACTCCAGGGTGAACTTAAGGTGGCGGAACTCAAGAGGATGAAAGGCTTCCCAAGTCCTCAAGAATCCCAACGGGAAAGCGCCCTTCAAAACACACATGGAAGAGGACGAACGAAAGAACAAACTATCTCCGTCTGTCTCCAAGAAAGGAGGAAGACTTCGAAATCGAGAAGAGACGAGTCGAAGCCTCCGGCAGATTCTCAAACCAACCTTCCGCTTCAAGCTCTTTTCCTCACCCTCCACGAGAGAGTCTGCCGTCAAACACAACAAGGAATAAAAACAAGTTTTTGGAGGAAACCAAATGTCTGGTACATATATGGAACCCTCCAAAATGTGAAAACAACATAGTACAAGCTGTCAGAAGACCGTCCCCAAACAAGTTATTGTTCAAAAAGACGTTGAAAAGCTTACAACACCGTGTCAGGACATTCTAAATTTATATATATTCAGAAATTCTGAATATATATCAATTCAGAGTTGGAGCAATACAAAGCTTCTAGAACTACAGTACAAGCAGTCAGAGGACAGTCCACAAACAAGTTATTGTTCAAAAAGACGTTGAAAAGCATACAACACCATGTCAGGAAATTCTAAATTTATATATATTCAGAAATTCTGAATATATATCAATTCAGAGTTGGAGCAATAGAAAGCTTCAAGAACTACAATACAAGCTGTCAGAGGACCGTCCACAAACAAGTCATTGTTCAAAAAGAAGTTGAAAAACATATAACACCATCAGGAAATTCTAAATTTATATATATTCAGATATTCTGAATACATATCAATTCTGAGTTGGAGCAATAGAAAGCTTCAAGAACTACAATACAAGCTGTCAGAGGACCGTCCACAAACAAGTTATTGTTCAAAAAAGCAAATAACACCATCAGGAAATTCTAAATTTATATATATTCAGATATTCTGAACATATATACATAAAGAGTTGGGGAGATACTTCAAGAACTACAGTATATATTTTTTTTTTGGTGAGCAGTGCCAATGAGCAGAGGGAAGGCGCTCATTGCTGGCTAAACAAAACCCCTCTGCAATGATCTGGCCCTGTGATGACACCCCAGCAGTGAGGCATTATGCCGTTAAAAGCGCAAGGAGAGAGAGAGAGAGAGAGCGAGAGAGAGAGGGAGAGAGAGTTAAGAAAAATTTCAGAAGCAGATGGAAGAGATAGGCTACTTTTGCAGGTTGCAGGACGGAATACTTATGGAGGAGTTAAAAAAGAATCCTGAGAATGCCAAACACGGCATAACTACTCACTTAGAAAAAAACAGAGGACAGGAGGCTCCAGGAATGCGAGAGGTCAAAAAGAACGTTCCTATAGGTACTAAGAAGGAATTCAGATGGCATCAGTTGTAGATACTGAAGAAGAGGAGGAGGGCTGACAGAAGGGCTGTGAGAAAGCAGAAAAAGGATGCATGAAGGTCTGCAGAGAAGAGATACAAGGAGACAAGAAGTAAAGAAAGACTGGATACACGAAGGAGTCCTGGAAGCGGAAGTGAGAGGAGCCGGAGGAAAGCGAGATAAACCAAAGAGAAGTCAAACGGAAGGATAGCAAGAACATCGATAGAAAAAGAAAAACTCTGATTTCCTAAGAGACAAATGAAGATCAAGCAAAATGAGAAAGAAGGTATTAGAAGATCATCAATAAACCGATTTTGTGCAAGGTGAAATTGTCAATGTTCATTTGAGGGATCCTCCGGAAGACGAACTACAAATGGAAACCTGTTTCAAGGAATTCTAAGAAGTGTTGTTATGGTGAGCAGTGCCAATGAGCAGAGGAAAGGCGCTCACTGCTGGTTAAACAAAACCCTTCTGCAAAGATTTGGCCCTGTGATGACACCGCAGCAGTGAGGCATCATTGCCGTCAAACGTGCAAGGAGAGAGAGAGAGAGAGAGAGAGAGAGAGAGCTGCTATAGGATAATGAAAAAGGACATTTCCGTCTGAATAATATTAATATGAATAGTCAGTTCCAATAATATTTAAGGCTTTTTTTATATAGAAAATATAACGATTTACAACAATACGATGTGATAAGATTTCATAATTATTATTTTCCAAAATATATACGATAACATTTCTTAAAGCAGAAGGTCTCAAATATATCTGTTAGATTAATAACTAAACAGGAATAAAAGCTCAGTCTCTCTCTCTCTCTCTCTCTCTCTCTCTGTACACTGTATGCATTTCTTTCGTTACCATTCCTCATACTCTATTTCTCTCTCTATCTCTCTCTTCTGTTTTCTTATCTCTTTGTCCAAATATATTTCATTCATTACTGCATTTCTTTGCCCGATTACTGTAATTTCCCTCCTCCTCCCATTCGAACCATTCTAACTATGTACTGGTTGTTTGACGTGGCTACCTTTCAGGGAAAGAAGGGCATGATCTCTCCAAGCCAGGTTTGGCGGGGCGACGTCGGTTTTGTTGCGGGCTGTACATATTGTTACTCGAAAGGTTTTTAATACTTGCTTATTTTGTTTTTTGCCCTATGTATTTGTCGTTTGACTTATTTATCACTGTGATTATTATTATTATTATTATTATTATTATTATTATTATTATATTATTATTATTATTATTATTATTACAAGCTCAAGAGAGCAGCAAAATCATGCTTGAAATTCCAATCGTGTTTAGGTTTTTTGTCAATCTGCGGACAAACAAACTAAGTCCATTGGGCATTATTATTATTATTATTATTATTATTATTATTATTATTATTATTATTATTATTATTATTATGAATGACCTTCCATGGTTATAGTATATACTGAGAATAATAATTAGCCATCGGCCATTTATAGAATCTACTAGAGGAGCATAGGAATTCAGCGTAGTAAAATCATGAACAAAAAAAATTTAAATTTCCACCTAAGAATAACATTTTCTCGCAATAAGCATTGCAGTGATATACGTCAGCATATCATGAGTCTTGTCCAGATACATTCGTATGAGAGATGTACAATAGGTACGATTTATCCACAAAAATCATCATTACATCTGACTCCTTATTTTTAACATATTGTGAAGATCCAACATTGTCATTATGTTTGTTCTTATATAAGTTGTTTGAAGTTACTTGTACAAAAATGCATGTAACAGTGAACTTACAGCTGGTAGAAAGTGCGTTAGAATGAAGCTCATCTACGTAAGGCCCCGTCCACACGGTTGAGCTTTGGTCGACGAACTTTGTCCGATGTGACGTCAGAAGCGGAGAAACAGCGGGAAAAGTCAGAACATAACCGCAGTTTCTCCGCTTCTGACGTCTCATCGAACAAAGTTTGTCGAGCAAAGCTCGGCCGTGTGGACGGGGCCTAACAGGTGAAGTGGAATGAACTGAGTCCCCAAAAGCTAAGCTGAAAATGTCAGTCTCGTTAAGTGAACTTTCGTCTGAATTCAAACTGAAAATTTCTTACTATGAAAACAACAATTCTAGATGACTCAAAGATGCCTTTAATGTTTTATTTAGCTTGTCTGCTGTAACGAAGTCCAAAACATATCTTCGAAATTTTCAGTAATGTGATCTTCAAGTGTTTAATGGAGCTACTCCGAACTGCTTTCAGGAGGTAGATTTTGTCCATACATAGTATGGAATCAATGTTTAAGAATGGCTTTTTCTTAAATCTTAAGACACGCACAGTATCTTTTGCAATATAGACTTTTGCTTACTCGGGGAGTAAGCCTACAAACTACTTTTTTATTGTTCTTCTTCTTGATGGAGGGGTAGGAAAGCCTAAAAAGGTCTGAAAAAGTTGTTTCGCATTGAGTTAAAGATACAGGAATTTCTAGATAGGATATTTATGAATTATCTATTAGAATGTAGCGTATTCATTTTAATTATAGATGGTGAAACAACGCGCTATTTAACTGTAGATATTTTAGCACGCTCCCCGAGTAAGCTGGAGGTCTAATCACACCTTCTTTGACATATATGGCTAGGACACTCATGTGTCTTTGCGTTCGTAGAGCCAATGTTATTATACAGTGTTTCTGCTTCCTGTTGTCAGATTTTATCGTCATCCACTACTGTCTTTAGATTGCTGGGCTATTACTTCTCATATAGTGCGTGCAAGGTGTTGGAAGGTGGCTATCCCAAAACAGGGCTGCTTGGTCGTCTAAAAAAGGATCTAATGGTTGTTATTTGGTCTTTTCTAAACCGATGACCTTCCCCACATTCTTCAGGCTTCAGATTTCTGAGGCAGTAAAGTTTTATAATCAATAAAAGATAGATCATTCTTTGAATGCTCAATTTTATTTATTTATTTACTTATTTTTGCCAATGACTGACTCTTAAGGCCCCCATACACTGAACGATTGTCTGAACGACTGTCTGTATCGTTCGCAAAAACACTGTGTATGGGCTTGTCTGAATGCAAAAGTGGGCGGAGCTTCGTGTCTGAGCGATCTCTGCGAGAATCTGTCACGACCAGGTTGCTGGCTTGAGACTTAAGTCTGTCATACACAGTCGTTCAATGTATGGGTTTGTCTGCCGATATAACGCTATCGCGGGCGTCTCTTCTAGAGATGATGCCATGTCTTCTCGAGACAAAATAACTTTGTTCAGACTGAAATCGGTGCGGAGATCGTTCACACTGTCTGAATAGTGTGTGTGTGGGTCGATAACGACAATCGTTCAGACAGTAGTTCAGACAATCGTTCAGTGTATGGGGGCCTTTAGATTAAGACTGTTTTTGCACAATTTGGACTTGCAACCAAAGGCTTGCTATTATTGGCGCCACTTCCTGATACATCGTCATTGTCAGCCAAAAGCCAAGAAAGGGTATTGTTTCATATGGGACAGTTTTACTCTTTTGTTATATACCTAAACGCAAGAACATTTGCAACAACAATACTGACCGAATCTT
>NC_061109.1:115290303-115295303 GCF_015104395.2 Macrobrachium nipponense
TCCACATGAATAGAAAAACGAAATAAAGGAAGGCAATGCACTGACTGTTTTTTTTTAAAGCTTAATTCAGAATTGTGCGAGTTTCGTCTTCTGCAGTCTAAAGTAATATCAGTCAGTTTTGATTTTGCCTTCGCAGTGTGAATATCGTTTCCATTTATACATAAGTGCACATATGATGCACACACACGCGCACACTCATATATATATATATATATATAGATGAATATAGAAGGCACATAAATCACTATTTGAACGTTGCGACCATATATTTCGGGCACTTCCTTTTGTGCTACTGATTACTGGTAAAATGTGGACATGATAGTAACAAGGGGCACAGAAGGAAGTGCCCGAAATATATAGTTGCAAAGTTCAATTAGTGTCTTATGGGGCCTTCTATCTTCAGATCATACTGTTGTATTACAGTAAAAGACATTCATTTTTACCCATATATGTATATTTGCAGGGTCACTGGCTGGAAATTTTGATATATATGTATTTTTTTTATATACATATATCTCAATTTCCGTCTAGTGACCCTCCAAGTATACTCGAAGAGACTTCCCTCCCCTAGAGATACCTGCCTGCTTTTATTCTTTACGACTGAGAATAATGATCCTTGGAGGGCTTGGTAATTTTCGGGGGCACGTTTTATCAGGTACGTTATCGTACACGCGCATCCTCTTCATTAGGGTCATGTTCGCCTCCAGAACCTCTAGAAAAGGGACCTGAGGGATGGTCTCTCTCTCTCTCTCTCTCTCTCTCTCTCTCTCTCTCTCTCTCTCTCTCCAGATTCTCCTTTTTTTATTGGTGTCTCTTATAGGCAGTGAATATGTAACTGCATATCATATAAAGTTTATAGGCAATTTAGAATAGATAATTTACTGATTGATAATAAATTCTTACGTACTGAATATTTAAATGCCCTTCTTGCTTTCTGCTCGTCATTATTTGAGGTTATCTGCATTGTTGATAAGCAAATATTCAAATAGCGGCATTTATCATTTTTGTTTAATGGAATTTTTTGCTACTTTTTTGCTCAAAAACTAAAATTTTGAAGAATTATACAAACTATTCGCAGATTATACCTTGTGAACATTAGCACAGCCGTGTTTACCATTCAGGTTTTGAATTTAACTCATGCTATTATGTATATGTATATCTGCTTCAAGGGAAGGCCATCTGAATAGACTTATTAATCTTTTTTGTTTATTATATGCTATTTGGCTCTTAATACTTGTGTTATTTTCAAATTTCGGTTACTTTTAAAACGTGGCAGCCTCTGGTATCGCCGTACACAGTAGAAAACCCATGACCCTAATATCGTGATTAACAGAAAATGATATCAATCTGGGATTTACGTCGACAGAGACAACATTTGTCTGTCACGGACTATATATGTAATTCTGTTACCAAATTATTACAGTGATTTATTTTTCTCTATTGCAAGTATATATATCTACTTTATTTTTTTTGTTGCAGTTTACATCTCAATGTGAACTAGGAAGTCAACGTTTCAACTGCAAAATTAATTTTTATCTTCATGTTCAAAATTCTAAAATGTTGGTTGTTTTACTATAGAAGATCCGCACTTCATGAAATCCTATAGGCTATTCTGAACAGCGTGATTTAAAGAACTACGCGGAAGACCTTATTAATCTATATGTTACCAAATAGTTAGCGAGGTACATTTTAAAAACATTATCGTCAATTCTCCCTAAAACGTGAAGTTGTAAATTTTTCAACATGATTTTTATACTTTCAAACGACTCAACTTAACAACATTTTTGAATTTTAAAGATTTAAAAAATTTGAAATACGTCCTTAATGTCGCTTATACACCAAAACATTTTAACTATTGGACACCTTTCATCTCTTTCGAAGGTCCCTTAAAACTTTTGGATACAATTTCCTTTACAGTAGTATGTTTGTGAGCTGAGCGCTCTTACCACTGCGCTAGAGAGAGAGAGAGAGAGAGAGAGAGAGAGAGAGAGAGAGATTCGTACAGTAGTGAAACTTACATGTATTTATGCATATGTATTTCTTTATAACATTTTCCTGTAATCTAACTCTTGCTTATTTATCTTAGCACCTGAGAGTAGCTTTCGAGTTTATAGTCATCCCTTGCTGACAATTTCATAAAATGCTGGTTTAAATGCCTTCAAACACGATTTACTCCACTAATTTCACACGCCTCTATCAGTATATTTCGTATTATGTACCCAATTGTTTTATTGTAGTACATGAACTAAATCATGACGGATATTCACGACGAACAGCTATAGCTGTTTATTCATTATTCATGGATAAGCGAAACGATTCCTATGGAGAAGAGTGAGCTTTGGATGTGGTAAGCTACTTTTCATAATTAAATAAGGTATAAAGTCATATCCCGAGTACACTACAAGAAATCTCACGGAACTCGGGTGAAGCAAAGCTGATGATAGTAAAACCAAAAAGCATTAAAATACAGCAATGCAAAGAGAATTAGGAATTACACATCATGAATTATTAGAAGGAACATTTCACAACATCGACTAAATGTCAAGGTACCTTGAAATTAAAATGATATATGTCGTAATCCCTAGATCAACACAAAGAGTGTATAATTTCATTCAAATTATTCAAATTCATTGAAATGAACACGCAATGTAGGAAAGCTTCGCCCAGAGTAGAAAACTTAATACCAAGAACACTGACGTAAGAGTAAAGGACGCTATAGTAGATTCACATCAACCGTGCATTTGATGTCTAGGCCTGTCCCTTACGACGCTCCTGATTGGCTGTTGTTAAGCCAAGCGCAGGGCTGGAAACTCTCAGTCTCTCTCTCGAGTTCACATAAGTAGGATATATGTTCCACCTCTCCTGATGGATACGTCTTTCAAACGTATACTTCAGGAGAGGTGGAACATAGATCCTGCCCATGTGAACTCTCGAGAGACTGAGAGTTTCTAACCCTGTGATTGGCTTATGAACAGCCAATCAGGAGCGTCGTAAGGGACGGGCCTAGACATCAAATGCACGGTTGATGTGAATCTACTATAGAAATCAAGTTTTCTAAGTGGCGCAAGCAACTAGCAATACAAGTAAAATAAAAGAAAGTAAAAAAACACTTAAGACTAATTACCAGCCTTTTATGGATCAGAAAGATCCCATATTACTGTCAATTGTTTAAAGGTGATGTACTCGGTAATAACGAGGCGTAGTAAATGAAATCAGTTCTTCTTTATCCATGCGTGAATACGAGTTTTCCTTAATAATTGGAACTAGTATTCTTTTCACTAAGGGTGCTTTCCCTGAGGGTTGATTTATGGAAAAAAAATATGGTAAAGAAAATCGGCCATTGCTACATTTAACCATTATTAGTTGAACCCAGGAGCTAAATAACCTTTAATGAAAAGCAGAAACCCATTCTAACAAGGGCAGCTGCATATAACAAAGAATGCATATAACAAATTATATAGAATAAAATAGAATAGAATATAGAATTTAAGCCAATGGCCAAGCGCTGGGACGTATGAGGTCATTCAGCGCTGAAAGGGAAACTGACAGTAAGGTTTGAAAGGCGTAACAGGAGGAAAAGCTCGCAGTTGCACAATGAAAATATGTTAGAGAGGATGGAAAGACATATGGAGGAAAGACAATAAGAACGGAGGTGCAGTAAAATGAATGAAAGAGGTAGTTGTTAGGGACCGAAGGGACGCTACAAAGACCCTTAAGTAATGCCTACAATGCAGCACGTGAGGTGCACTGACGGCAGAAACCCTTACGGGGAAAAATATGAAATAAAATAAAATCATTCATGCGAGGATCAACCCAACCTATTTGCAAGGTACCATGCCATTCATTTTGTCTAATTACAGAGGGCACCCTCACACTTAATGGGCATGAAGGACCTCCCGTTCGGGCGTTTCTGTCAATTCTACTGCCATACTCTTTCAAGGACTCCTGTCTACCACTTACGGTGAATATCCGAAAAGAAAGACTTTTATGACGGATTTATAGGGAAAATTTTCGGTAATTATGAATGGAGTGAGTTTTTGATATATGTACAGAGATGTCACTTATATGAAATGGAAATCTGAATGATATGTTTTTAAAGAAGCAATCATTGAATATTAAAGGATAAAATGACAGAGAAACGTAATGTGTGACCTTCACATGTATACCCTAAGTTTTCTGATACAAAGGCCACAAGTTTGGTTCTTTAATTTACAACCATACCCACAGATGGAATATTGTTATAGATCATTGTGCTGTCATGTCTCAGATGGAAAGAATATTTACAGTAATATTTTGAAACAAGAGCGTCTGTAGTTACGAAAATATCATTCTATATGTGACATGTTATTTCCATTTGTTTTTATAGAGCCAATTTAGTTTTGGCGAAATCATTGCTTGTTCAGTTTTTTTCTGTATTATAGCAAGTAAAGAACTAAGACAACGATCTGTTAGGTCTGACACCCAATTAGTTATATGAAAATCCATCGTAGATTAGGGAACGAAAAATGGACAATAGACAAACCTCTCTGCAAGTAAGCGATCGGCGTATTGCGCCACTCTCAGTGGATAGGGTTAGTGAGAACTTAATAAATAAGATAAAGTCATACATACAAGGAACACAATCAACAGATTCTCAAATCGTAATCAGAATTGGAACAAATCAACATGAATTGATTAAGGAACTCAAAACGTGATATTGTGTACGTTTGTAATATATGTGGTTTGACAACGCATATAGATGACTCTTTCTTTACTTATGTTTTCTGATGATACGTCGCACAATAGATTCTTTCATTCAATCTGGCTGGCATTTACACCTAAGGCATCTTCTTATCCTTACCTCGGGAGGGAGGTATTGGCATGGGGCAAGGGCATTAGGGAGGGAGAGGGGGCGAGGAATGGGTACCTGATTGCGATGCCACGCGCCTCCTGTCCTTCTGCGAATCCGGTACACGTCATCCAGAGCCAGGAAATCTCTGGATGATAATGAAACCTCGTAA
>NC_061109.1:115297803-115305303 GCF_015104395.2 Macrobrachium nipponense
AAACAAATGACCCTCATTATAAACGCGAACTGGATCGCGTAGAACTACCAATATCCGCCCCCGCTCCAGGATCCCTCCATCCCAAAAAAATGCAAACAGTCCGAGAGATGTCAAACAGAAAACGAGCGGCGGAAAGAAAACGGATCGTAAACAACGGGCGCAGGGAAAAAGGTCTGGGGGTATCTCTCTGCCCTGTCTCTCCAAGCGGCCACCATGTTTAACCACCTGTTTATAAATAATGACCTCGTCTAACCCTTCCCTTGTCCATTTACGTTTCCTTCTCTAACAAAGAGGCCCTGCATTGTTTATTCTCTGTTTACAGCCCGGAATTTTGTTTGGAGGTCCCACTTTTCCTTTGTATTAGTCACTCAGGCTTCCTTCGTAAGGTACTACGTCAGTCTTGAATTCGATTTTGTAATGGATCAAATATCATTTAAATTTGTAAATAACTGTGGTTCATTTGTTCCGATTAGGAACAGGGGCCAAATGCTACTCGCAAATGATACATATCCACTAAATAAATGAAAGATCTTCATCATTACACAAGTAGTATATAAAAAACTAAGAAATTTTTTTTGAGTATATCTTAGTTTTAACCAGACCACTGAGCTTATTAACAACTCTCGTAGGGCTGGCCCGAAGGATTAGATTTTTTTATTCCCGTGGCTAGGAACTAATTGGCTACTTAGCAACGAGACCTACAGCTTATTGTGGGATCCGAACCACATTATATTGAGAAATGAACTCCCAATCATCAGAGATAAATTCCTCTTGATTCCGTGCTGGCGGCAGTTGGGAGCGAACTTGGGCTAAATGAAAAAAAAAATTTAGAGATAAAGTAGCCTCTAACTACTGAAAAAACTAGATACAAATAACAAAGATTGCCAGAATGATCAAGAAATATATAGATTCATTCTCTTAAATGAAATACAAGTCAGAGTGTACTTTTATCCTTATAAGATATTGGAAGAAATATTCGATAAAACTATGAAGTAACTTTTTCTCTTTCCAATTCATCAAGCATTCTCCACAAATGGGATTTTTGACAAGAAATGATGGATGGAAAAGAATGTGATTTCTTGACAAAACTTATTTAAACATTTGTTAAGGAGCTTTATTCATGTGGCAAATTAATGTCCTGTGTTAATGGAAAGTAACCGAATGAAGTTACGGTATGTTAAATAGTTTTTGTTTAATTTATTCTGTTAAATTTACGTTATATCAATAGAAAGTATCATGTTTACTACACCCGTTTTCAGAGCTTAACAGCTGGAAGGTTACATAGTATAGTTCCTCTGATAAGGAATATTATCACGCAAGACTTTTGTGAAAGAACAAAATATCCGGTTGGAGATATCAGTCTGTTTCCCTAAAATGATTGCGGATGGCTATTTGAGATAATGAGGTAGATTCAGGAAACGTAAGAGAAATTTTTTGGAAAAAAAAAAAGTATAGTGCATGTAAAGCATATATTATGTTTGCAAGAGAGGGCATCTCTCTTTAATATTTGCCATTTTCCTATTAAAGGGGTTGGCAGCTTGTCCTCAGTATATAATATATATATATATATATATATATATATATATATATATATAATATATATATATATATATATACTATATATATATATATATATATATATATACATTTTAAACATGTATATATGTATGTATTTAAATATATATATATATATATATATATATATATTATATATATATATATATATATATATATATATATATATATATATATATATATATATATATATATATATATGTGTGTGTGTGTGTGTGTGTGTGTGTGTGTGATGATCATAATCACTTTAGCAGGTTATGCATTTATCACACATAACCACAAGTGAAAAATAAGATGCGGGGTATCGGACCTGACCGGTTTCGACTGTATTTCAAAACCATTGAATGGCTTGGGAATAAAGTCAAATCCGGTCACGACCTACACCCCGCCTCTTATTTTTCACCTGTGGATATGTGTGATATATGTATGTATTTATGTATGTACAGAATTTATTTCCACTAGGAAAGTTCTAACATCACCTTGGTATTCCCGTGAATGATTGTATTATTAGTTTTAATTATTATATATATGTATATATAAATAAAGTTTTTATATATATGTATATATATATATATATATATATATATATATATATATATATAACATATATCATACTGAATTCCATTCTTGGTGACATAGGAATCAAACATATCCTATAACTCATACATAATCACTAAAATCATTCATAATCGTCCCCCATTATTCACGTACCCACATTCATCAACCTTCCCACTAAAGGAAAACAAAAATGTTGAGAAACGACGAGCACTATCTGGGCGGAGTGTCCTGGACATCTTAAAAGTCCTCCGGACTGGCTGTGTTTTGACTTGGGATGGGTATAGCGGTGCCCGAGCGAGCAAGAGGGGCGCCTTCCTCCGCGAACGATTTTTCATAACCCTAAATCTTCCTTTTTTTTTTTTTTTTTTATCTGTAAACAGAGGGCGCTCGATACCCGGGTCAGCTCCCGGTTAATGTTCTGTTTTCTGCGTTATTTTTGACAGGCATTTTAATAACGTTGTTCTTTGGCTATTTACACAGGACGTTTATTTTTTTTTTGTCCTCTTTTGAATGTCTTGTGCCACGATTTTATGTTCTTTATCGTATCGCTGAGGCCGGAAGCTTTGATTAATTATTCTTCACTGCCTTGTTTTTAATGCAGGCCTTATTATAGTTGTAGAGAGAGAGAGAGAGAGAGAGAGAGAGAGAGAGAGAGAGAGAGAGAGAGAGAGAGGGGTTATAAGCTTTATTTATCTGGAATCCTCGTGCGCTTTTATATTTTGTTTCATAAAGGTTTGGAAAGATTATCCTCGAACTCTTAGGCTGCGCAATTCTCTGGGAAGAGGTCTTCGTTACTCGTTGATTTCATATTTCCATAGACAAATTACGCACTCGAAATAACAAACTGGCATTGGTGTTCCTCTCACTTCTGTGAAAGTTTTTCTTATTTTATTTATTTATTTTTTTTATTTTCGTCCGGATATTGAAACTAATGTTGCTGGATTCTTTTCGTCTTTGCCGTGAAGGTTTACTTCTTCTTTATTTTATCCTCCTTCGCATGACTTCATGCATGTAATTTATATTGCTTTCCTTCTATTTGTAAGTATTATTATAGAGAGGAAGCTACTCTTACCCCTCTTTTAATATCCTTTTTTTCCGGAATCAAGCTAAAGACATTCATTTTGCAAGATCCATCGGCCCTTAAAAAAAGAAGAAAAAAAATTTCTACCGGTGGCATCCTTTTGAGCAGGACATGGAGAACACGTCTTATCTTTATGCATTTTTTATTTGATAATAAACAGCGTCCAAAATACTCGTTCATGCACGCACATCTGTGATCTAAAGTGACGGGAAGCTTAAATATCTTTTTTTATTTGATAACTGTCCCATCCGGACTTGGCTGCACTCAGCCTCTAATTTATTTATATATGTTCTAGTTTGTTCATATTCTTGTTCATCAACCTTGTAATTGGGAGGTCGCTTGCTTTAGATGAAAATGATTTAATCTCAGTTGCATTTTGCAAGTGGATGCTCTTTTCGCCTTTCCTATTTGCTTGTACATTAAAAAACTGAAGCTTTATGCAATAAATAAACGTTATTAAAGGGGAGTTTTATGCAATAAATAACGTTACACAGGTGAAGTGTTATGCAATAGATATTACAAAACTGAAGGTTTTGTGATCAGTAACATTACAAAACTGAGGATTTATGCGATCAATAACAACATAAAACTCAAGTTTTATGTAATAAATAACACTTGTTACCATTATTTCATTTATTTCAAAGTTTTCATTTACATCAGATGTCTTTATTACCCCGTATATCTATAAAATAAAAAAAACTATACCCCTTACGGTTTATATATTTGTAAATAATGTACTCGTACATTGCATATTCTTTTAGCCCATATAATTTGCTAAGTTCTATAATGCACTGAGAGAGACTATAACGCCATTAACTAGCGGCCAGTTGGCAGACAAATCACAGGTCTGCCATTTCAGCCCCGTGGTGGCAAGTCGCGCGGTAATGGCGTTGGCATAAACACCATTATCAGAGGAGACTTTAGCTCCCATTTGTCCTGCGAAACTCTCTCTCTCTCAGTGGTGGTCGGTCTAATTCTGCACTAGTACTTCTTGTTTGTTGGTAGAACAAAATATATTTTTCATAATATTTCCTTTTATATTATTTAGTCTCCGTCACATCAGCTGACGCTCAGTTATTTTGGATTTGTTCCTTGGTTAACTATTAAGTATAAAGTCTGCTGATTTTGATGTGCTTGTAAGTGATTACGACTGGAATTTCTGGCAGTTATGTTAGAGATATTCCTGATTTCCTAAAATCAATTGTTACTATAGTAGATTCACAGCATCTGATGTCTAGGCCAGTCCCTTACGACGCTCCTGATTGGCTGATGATAAGCCAATCACAGGGCTTGAGACTCTCAGTCTCTCTGGAGAGTTCACGTAGGCAGGATGTATGTTCCACCTCTCCTGAGGGATACGTCTTTCAAAAGTATCCCCCAGGAGAGGTGGAACATACATCCAGCCTACGTGAACTCTCCAGAGAGACTTAGAGTCTCAAGCCCTGTGATTGTCTTATCAACAGCCAATCAGGAGCGTCGTAAGGGACTGGCCTAGACATCAGATGCACGGTTGATGTGAATCTACTATAACTAAAGCTAAAACACGCATAATTGAAATGAAGATTAAGGTTTACTCATATGTATATATATATATATATATATATATATATATATATATATATATATATATATATATATATGTTTGTACTATGGATAAGCGCGAGCAGAATGCAGACATCCTCTGATGCACTCAGTGTAAATGACTGATCGTGAGAGAATGAGCCTTTGCTAGCGCAAAGCCTATTTAATTTAATAGCAGGAAAGCACACAGCACGTAATACCCTTATCCCATTCTCCAGCCATGTTTCTCTGTCCCTGTGCTAACGAGTACTGTGGCGTTTATAGGCGTGGACAGCAAGACCAGACTCAAAGTTTAGGGGAGATCATCGTAAACTCTGTGCGAGAATTAGAGCGAATGAAGGCAATTCTGATCGAGTTTGAACAGTGCAGGATTACATCAAACCTCTCTGTATAGCTTTAATATTAAGTAATAGACAAACTGTATGTTCAAGCGCCTCTGTCGCAATAGTGTCATTATTAGATCGTATAGCTTAATGTTTAGTCATACAGTACTTTACGATATGGGGAAATAAATAAAAATTGCGGATAGGAACTTGATCAAGACGAACGTTAAATCTTTTTTGTTTTCAGAAATCATGGAAACCCCTCGAATATTGCTTTCAAAGAGATCAGGTACACCAGAGTATACTTTGACTCTGAGGTACACTACAGTTTTATATTGAATGTACGATATCTTATGAAATGTGTAAATGGAAGGTTACTGCCATCTTTTATTGAGTGTCCAGTTAATCAGCATCGTCTAGCGCTTAAAAATAAAATCCAGAAAATTTAGTCTAGTGCTTAAAAATAAAATCCAGAAAATTTAGTCTAGCACTTGAAAATAAAATCCAGAAAATTTAGTCTAGCGCTTAAAAATAAAATCCAGAAAATTTAGTCTAGCGCTTAAAAATAAAATCCAGAAAATTTAGTCTAGCGCTTAAAAATAAAATCCAGAATATTTAGTCTAGCGCTTAAAAATAAAATCCAGAAAAATTTAGTGAACAAAATCGAAATTATTTTTTGATTCATGTGCATACGATGAATTCAGAGGCATTCAAAAGTATAAAACATTATTTGATTCGCAGGGCTTTTGATTGAGACTTCTACGTCTGTCTCTCAGGACTTTGAAATATATCAGTTACCAACCGTTACTATCGATAAACATTCTCTACTGAAAAAAATGATCGTCAGAAGTACATTCCTGATGAGGAAATAAGATTTTGTTCGAAAGAAAAACTGCTGCCTGACATTTTTTTTAATCTTTTATAAGAGAAAATATACAATATTTTACAATATTAAGATAATTAATTATATTTAGAATTTTATCCGATGAGAGTATTATCTCATTTCTTGTAACAATACATACTTGAGCATTTTTAGAATGGCAGCGATACGAGCCCTGAGACAAGGAAAAAGGAGAACAGAGATTAAAAAAAGCGTTTCTTATATCAAATACGAAATATTTCTAAATGGGGCTGTTTAATTTAACATCAGTTGGTTGACCAAATGATTCATACTCCATAAACTAAATTGGCTTTTCTTTTATTTAAAAAAATATATTTAAAGTTCATTTTACAACTCAATACATATACAATATATGTAATTTATGTACAGAATCAACAAATATATAGTTATAATATTTTTTATAGATCAATCTACTTAAATTTACTTTGTATAAACATACATATACACATACCTACTATGTATACCCATATACTGTATATACATACCCATTACACATACACATATATCTGTATTTACTAAAATTCCAGGTAACTACGTGTAAAATGAGAATAATGCATTTAAATGATTTACGTAATACATACCTATTTGTGAGTGTTTTTTTTTCTTTTTTTTTCTCTGAAGTAATTTTAGCTTTTCGTTCTCACGCGCCCCAAACACACACACACACACACACCATTTCCTCCCCCGCCCATCATCCAACCCCACCGGGAAGGGAGACACAAGGAACGGTAGTCTGGGATAAACGAGGCAGGATCGTGGGATGGGTGGCTTTTGGCAGGGGGGGAAGGGGTTAGGATGGGGAGGTACGTTGGGAAGGCGGCTGGGGAACCAGATGTTGGTATCAGTAAGCGGCTTCTGGCCTGACATTCGGAGTTTCATTGCTCAAGATAAGGGAGGTTACAGGCTTCAACGCCATAGACCCATTTCCGACTCCCACCTCTCTCCCCGCCCCCTAACCGCCCCTTAACCTCGGGAACCCCCTTCAAAAGCTCATTTTGATGTTTGCACAGAAAAAGGGCGGAAAGGGTTCCGGTTCCTGTATTTTTAGGATATGAGATTTTTATTTCTATTGATATATCTTTCTGTTACATTTTGCTTTTCTCTTTATGGCTTTGAGACGTTTGAAGTTTGTTTTTCTTTGGAAGTTTATGGGAATTTGTTTAAGAAGAAGAAGAAAAAAAGGCCTGTTCCAAAAGGGCCAAAATTGGGGGGTTGGTGGTTGTGTTGCTCTCATTTGCGATTGGGTCTGTTTACTTCCTCCGTGAAGTCCTACATACCCTTATTTATTTATTTATTTATTTATCAGATTCCCTTCTAGTAACCCCTTTTCCGGTTACTAGAACGTTATCGTGCGGAAGTGTCCTAATATTCCTATCGTTATTGATATGACTGATTATTACTGTCTGTATTGTGATCATCGTGATCATTTCCTTCGTTATGGTTATCATTGTCAGTAGATAACTATATATAAATTCACTTAT
>NC_061109.1:115310303-115337803 GCF_015104395.2 Macrobrachium nipponense
CAGTGGAAATTTTAAATGTAAATGCTAGCTAAATATACATTTACAACTAGGGCCATTTCCCACAGGGCAGCGTTATCACGAATTTGTTGAATATCACGGCAGGAAACTAGTAACGTTCTCCAGTAAAGATTACGTTTTACGCAGAACCCCGGAAATTTAGGAAAGAAAAGCGTAGCAGTAAGAACGCTAAGAAAATTGCAACAAACTTTGCTTAACTTTACGCTTAACTAACATATTCTGCAGGCAGAATATGTTTGTTAAGAGATTTAGAAATGTCATTAACTTTTTAACATCTGTCAAGCAAAAAATAAAAGTCATGCAAAAAAAAAATGATTTAATAGAACATTTGATTTCCTTCAAGTAAAAAAAAAAGTTAATGACATTTCTCAATCTCTTAGCTAACATATTCTGCCTGCATGGTCAGATAATTTCAGTGTGTATGTGCGTATTTGTAATTCATTCATTGATAAATAACACTTGTGGAAATAGCATAGCACCCAAAAAAATTAATCCAAATTGGCATGCTGGCCAAGCCATAAAGTTAAGCCAGGCCTTTTCCGACTGCAAAGTTTGTTGCAATTTCCTTAGCGTTTTTAATGCTACGTTTTTCTTTCCTAAATTTCCGGGGTTATCTTCCCTAGTTAGGTCTTCATGAGTAATCCCTTGGTTCGGTATGTGGATAGGTTACATCTCTGCTTAAACGAATCAACGTTTGACATTTGGAAATTTTTTGTTTAAAGTACCACTACTACTACTACTATACTGCTACAACTACGGGTCCATCGTACGTTACTTCTTATGGTATGCACGGAACCTGTACCATCTAAATATAAATCCGTCTGCCAATCACATTTGAATTTTGTAATTAAAAAATCTTATCACTGGTTGTTTTATTCACGGGTCTTAATTAAACAATAAAAGGAAAATAATTTATTAACGTGAATTTTCAAGACTAGCTTCTTAAGAAGAATAAGAAGAAGAAGAAGAAGAAAAATTGCCAACTGACTGTAACATCCCGTTCTATTTTGGATGTAGGTGAGCAATCCATTTCTTTTCGGAGAAAAGCCGAGCTAATCCTTTCATTAAAGAGCGGGTTCGCATACGTTAACCTGATGAATTATTTCCCGAAATTGCACCCAAAATATAAATGAGGAACAAAATTGGATCAACTTTGTAGTTTTTATTTAAAATAGTCCAAACGTACCTTGCGGTCTAATCTGCCATGGCTGTAAGGTCGAACTTGCCTACTCGTTGCACCGCCGAAATCGCCCTTAGCGTCAAATGGAAGCGAGATAGCAATATAAACAAAGCAACGGCGTTGATCCTCCAGCCACACAAGAAGGTCCACGACCCTTTTGTCTCGGATTATAAACTGGGCCTTACGGGGACCCGCTATCTATTGGGGTCTCGGTTGGGTTTAAGTCGGAATTATTAAACGCTGACTTTATGTCCATCGCCACTCCATCTCTCTGTTGTCATAATAAACAGACTGTGATATACGTAGGAGTCTATCTGATTCTTTCCTATTCGGGGTGGATCTTCTTCTTTTTGAAATACGGACCGTTTTTTGATCTGCCATTGTTTCGTCGTGCGTCTTTCCCATTTCGATTTTCTTCTAAAGGATTTCTTTGTGTCTTTCAAAAATGTTCTTGGTCTGGAGATCTAACCCTTTACTAAGATATTATTCACTTTTGAATTATTGCAAGTACATTTGAGCTTTTGGAAAAACAACAATTTTGGGGTGATTTTTCTTTGGTGACCAGTAAGCAATGGAGAGAGAAAAGACATTTCGGAAGAACTGAGATTCTCGTTGCAATTACAGTCGTACGCTGCCATTGCAGAAGCAAAGACTTCCCTAAAGTAAATTTGGCCAACTTCAATCCTATATGGGATTATTTCTTGAATAACAAGTCTTCCAGGTAACTATAGCTTATACACATGTAATAATAATAATGAATAATAATAATAATAATGATAATAATAGCAAGCAAGGTCAGAAAAAGGATGGAATATGAAACTGATTTTAAAGATTTCATTCAATTATGGAAAACCCGAAGTAATTCAAGTACGAAATAAACTGATTTATCTTCAGGCATACTTGGATTTTCATAAGTGGTTCTTCAAAAATAGAAATGAATAATGTTTCTGTGATGATTAATGAGGACAGAGATGGCTTAGTGGATGCGGGACTCATAAAACGGCCCCACTAATTATGGCGACGGAATCGTATAATTTAACGGAGAGTAATCGACGAAAATCTAATAAAGGATGAGAATTGCCATGTTTTGCTGAATCCCGCCGACAGATGCGTCAAGGGGCTGCAAAGGCAGAAGTGCAGACATGATCATACTTCGAAAATAAGTAAATAAATAGATAAATAAATGAAAATAATTGAATGAATTATTAAATATCATAGTTGAAACTCTAAAGTCAACAGTTACGTTTTAGAGGAAAATTCAACAAAGCAGGCACGCCGTGAAATCTCTAATCTAAGTCGAACATTTAACATAAACAACTAAGAGGGATACAAAATCTAATTGCCACGCTGTGCTTTAACTTAGGGGACTAAATCTTTTTATGTCACGAATTGAATTAGTTTAGTGTTTATCTGCAGTACCTTAGGACTTCCTGTGAAAATTCATGTAAAATCTGAAGGTAAAAGAATAATTAGGTTTTTTTTTTAAAGGGAAAATTGTAAACAATGCAATCATAACAGCCATCTTAGACTAATAAGGTTAACTGAGATATTGATTGAAACAGGCCAAGAAAATTAGCTGTTGTAGTGGGACAGATACGAAGCTAACAGAATTCGCTGCAGTTGTGATTAAATTATAAGTCTAATGAGTTTTATAGTAGTTATAATGAAGTATATATTAAGCCAATAAGATTCGCTGATCACAACGACGATGTTTAAAGATAATGAATCTTGGGCAGAGGCTAACCTATTATACTGCAGAAAAAAAGTGCTTTTATGTGCTAGTGGTTACGACTTTTATTATTTTTTAAAAATCACCACCATATGTAATTTACGTTGAAAGGATTGGCAGACGGGAATAGTTTTAAGAATTTCGAAGTTCTTGTTGGGGGAGAGAAAGGGACAGGTAATATCTGAAGTAAAAAATTAAATGTGGGGTTAATGTGTATCCTCTAGATATATGTATATAGCATGTAATGCGAAAGCAGATACATAAATATTATTAGTTTTTCTCTTTAACAATAGTTTTGTCTTCAGTATCTAAATCCAAAGCGTGTTAGTTGCTGATTACATGACCCGATGACAATACAGCTTTATATACAGTTGTGTCCTCCTTTTGTGTTTCAAGATCAATTTGACTGGTTTTTAATATTTCGTGCACTGAAAAATACGCGGACAGAGAGAGATATACTGACCTTGTCTCACCGAGAAACTCCGAGATCAGTCCCTTGTGGAAGACCACTCGGGTCCAGTTCCTGAAAAATCCATTGTGGTCCTGTTGGCGTACTTAAAGATCTAACTACTCTGTGCTCAGTTGAATGAGCAAGGTGTAGTAAGGGTGGAAAAAGACATGGGGCTGGCAATTTCATTCCAAAAGGTTGAATGAGAAGCCGAAGGCTTATAGGTGATATATATACATATACATATATGTATATATATGCATATATATAGGCATGTATTATAATTAATAATGCATACATACATATACACTTATATAAGCGAATACCACAGGATAATGATAGGCAGAAATCCAAGCGCTTTCGTCTTTACTAAGACATTGTCAAGGTACGAATGTCTTAGTAAAGACGAAAGCGCTTGGATTTCTGCTTATCATTTTCTTGTGGTATTCGCTTATTTAATGAAGTCGCGTGCATCTACTGTGACTTTTTAAACATACACTTATAAATATGTCTATATATAAAACAAATAGATAATAATGACGACCAATCTAACCAAATTAGTCCCCCCCCCCCTTCCTTCATTTCCCTTTATAATTGGCCTTTATGAAAGGCCGTTTTGTGGGGGCGGTATGGACAAAGCCTGATATTCTTTCACAATCTCTGGCCGCCAGACCCCGTGGGAGTGCCTCGTAAACAATAACATAAACAACAGCGCCACACAATTAGAGACGGCCAACTCTCTATTGTTGATGAGATAAGAAAAAGCTCGGGTTCCATAATCCTCTCTCTTCCTCGGGTCGAAACTTTGTTTCTTTTTATGCAGTCGCATTTTTATCTTTTTTTTTTTTTTTTTTTTTTACCTTCCTCTTGTCTAGCGTTCATTCTAAATCGAAAATATTTTTCATGAAGTTTTACGCAGGTTCCCTGCCGTGTGTTGGTCTCTTAACTCGATCTTTTTATTTTCAAAAACACTTAAGAGAATTTCTTGATTTCGTGCAGATTCCATGGTTGCATCCAGAAGCCTCACATTGTTTGAGATATCTCATTTGATAAATATTTCGGTTTATTCTGAAAATCTCCTTGCGTGTTGTTGCTCACAGCTTTCATGCAGTCATTCATTCATTTCAAGTTACTTCTGTTTGGATGCTTTCATCAGCTCCAAACAAGTCTTATGCATCTTCACACGCAATCTTAATTCGCATTATGCTGTAATCTACTTGATTCTGCGCAGCTATAGACGTCCTTTAATTGCAATATGCAGGACCTAAGATAGCATCTGAACGAAAGTGCCAAAATTCAGAGTGAATTAACGTAGAGACGGAGAAAAGTAGAGCTCGCTGGAAATAATGCGAAAAGGTTATTTCGACGCATTACTAGTATACTGGAAAAATTCTACGCGAGAAAATGGAATATGGTGTAGCAGTGAAACCTGCTAGATTTTTCTCAGGAACGGAGCTTGGTTATGCAAAGTTTCATTAAGCCTTTTACTACCATGACGTATATTTTAATGGAATCTTCTCCTTCTTCTTTGCCTTCAGCTTTTCCCATTTCTATATGTG
Organism: Macrobrachium nipponense; assembly: GCF_015104395.2. Taxonomy (NCBI): domain Eukaryota; kingdom Metazoa; phylum Arthropoda; class Malacostraca; order Decapoda; family Palaemonidae; genus Macrobrachium; species Macrobrachium nipponense. Next base: position 115,315,238 of record NC_061109.1, read on the forward strand.
GTTGCTGTTTCTAGTCAGCCTTCTCCGTATTCCTCTGTCCTGTACATTTGTTCTTTTAATGGAATACAGGCTTCGAAATACGCGCCTTCACACTGACTGCAAAAATGAAAAGTAGTTGTTATTATTATAGGGAGAAGGTATATTAACGAGTAATCAAACTGACTGTTGTTGACTTAGTTTAAAAATTTCTGAAATTTATTCAATTTCAAATTCTTCTGAGCCGCACTGACTCCTTGGAAAAATACGAGTTACGCTGTGGGTGCCATACTGGACAGCATCCCCCAATTTCACATGAAAAAAAGAAAAACTTGGTGCCGTTGGCTGAATAAATGAATGAATCGTGAAATATTAGCTTATAAAGCCAAGCTCTGGGGCATCTTCAGCTTTTCGTAACTTAAGAAAAAAAAAAGTTAGAGTGGTAGTACAGAAAGGTAAAAAGATCCAGAAAATCAATGGAATGGATCTAAAAGAGAAGCTGGGAGAAAACCTCAAAATTACGCCAAGAAGTAATAAGGAGGTCGGAAGAGAGACTGGATAAAAGGGAGGGGAATTAATTTGAAATAAATTGCTAAAAAAAGTGGGCGTAACTAGGTTCCGAAAGGACACTGCAAACACCCTATAGTGATAACTTCTGTGCTTTAATTAATAAATAGTTGCAGAGAACTTGTTTCTAATAGTTTCCACAAAGGGAAATAAGCAGTGAAATTCCCTGGTACGGGTTTGAATTCCAACTGTCGTACGAAACTTACAGATCCCCATTTTTCGACTTGCAAGGAATTTTTGGATGTGTTCATTTCAAGCTATTAATATGAAATTCGGTATTTACCTTTCGGTACCGAGATACTGAAAGTAATATCTGATGAAAGTTACCTTGTAGAGGTCCTTTCCTTTCTTTAATATGAACATTTTAGAGAAAGACAAGCCACTTCCGAGTGTTTTAATTTCTCTTTCTTAGCTCCCTCTAGCTGCGAGCCTCATTAGTCTATTATAAACCAGGTTAGTAATTCACTACTTACGTCATACTTAGGAGCATACCAGATTTTTTAATAAAACATTCACATACCGTTCCCTATCATCCAGTTTGGGATTCGAACGCCGGCATCTCGGGTTGACCCTACGAGAGAGAGAGAGAGAGAGAGAGAGAGAGAGAGAGAGAGAGAGAGAGAGTTGTGGAACGACTAAGCAAATAAATTCAGAGTGCATGATAGATAGATGGGCAAATATTGCTATCGGAATGAAAATAAGCCAGTTTGCCGTAAGGTGCAATCCATACTCGATATCTGCATATCCCTCTCCCTACGATATCGATTATCACAAACCAGTGGGAAAGTTTTCCCACACCCCAGGGAGGGACTTTCATAACCGACTTTTATAAGAGAAATGTTGGTGTCTTCATTGTTCAGCTTTACGTTCTTCGTATTATTATTATTATTATTATTATTATTATTATTATTATTATTATTATTATTATTATTATTATTCTGTTGAATAAAATGGCAGAATTCAGCGAATTAATCTTATATATTGTCTTTTCTATTTTTCATATTGCTCGCTTCTCTAGCTCAGCGATACTTCTTATAATTGGCCAATATTCATATTGGGAAAAATCTAGATAATGCTGAATGTGATATTTCATTTATTATTATTATTATTGTTGTTGTTGTTTTGTTTATTTGTTTGTTTGTTTGGTGTTTTTACGTTGCATGGAACCAGTGGTTATTCAGCAACGGGACCAACGGTTTTACGTGACTTCCGGACCACGTCGAGATTGAACTTTTAATACTAGAAATTATTATTATTATTATTTTTTTTTTCACAGTCCTCCAATTCGACTGGGTGGTATTTATAGTGTGGGGTTCCGGGTTGCATCCTGCCTCCTTAGGAGTCCATCACTTTTCTTACTATGTGTGCCGTTTCTAGGATCACACTCTTCTGCATTAGTCCTGGAGCTACTTCAGCCTCTAGTTTTTCTAGATTCCTTTTCAGGGATCTTGGGATCGTGCCTAGTGCTCCTATGATTATGGGTACGATTTCCACTGGCATATCCCATATCCTTCTTATTTCTATTTTCAGATCTTGATACTTATCCATTTTTTCCCTCTCTTTCTCTTCAACTCTGGTGTCCCATGGTATTGCGACATCAATGAGTGATACTTTCTTCTTGACTTTGTCAATCAACGTCACGTCTGGTCTGTTTGCACGTATCACCCTATCCGTTCTGATACCATAGTCCCAGAGGATCTTTGCCTGATCGTTTTCTATCACTCCTTCAGGTTGGTGCTCGTACCACTTATTACTGCAAGGTAGCTGATGTTTCTTGCACAGGCTCCAGTGGAGGGCTTTTGCCACTGAATCATGCCTCTTTTTGTACTGGTTCTGTGCAAGTGCCGGGCATTCACTTGCTATGTGGTTATTATTATTATTATTATTATTATTATTATTATTATTATTATTATTATTATTTGTAGAAAGGTGGCCAGGTATGAAAAGTAAAATCAGTAATTTTAAAAAATTCATTTCCTTGTATTTTTTAAAGCAAAGGCCAGTGGCCCGAAAGAAACAAGTAAAAGGGGAAAGAAGAAAAAAATGTGAGGCTATACCACTAAGGAAGCGATAAACCATTTGACCTTTTAAGGGAAAGTCAGATGTAGGAATTCAATTTCTTGCAATAAAAACCAGAATGTGTTATTTTAAACATCCAACTAAGGCCGACGCAGAACAAGTGGATACTTTGAAACCTTCACCAATAAGGTTTTTATGCAGAATAAAAATTTTGAAGTTATGGTTTATTTCATATATGAGACTTTTCGTCAGAAAGACCAGCTAAAATACTGAAATTCGAGTGTTATTTTCACTCCCAATGTTACCTGAAGAAATTCACATTAAATTACTGTACAGAAATATGACAGATTAGCTCCTGCTTTCTTGATTGCTGTATATGCCTAAATAGGGTCCTCAGGTAATTTAATTGTTGACTGAATGTCATTAAAAGATGTTTTATGCAGGCAGGTGACAAGAATACGAACTGCAGCCTTAGACAGCAAATGTTTTTCTCTATGCATGTTCCGTTCATGATAAGATCTATCTCTCATCTTGCTATACAGGTGAAAGAAAGAATTTTCAGTTTTTAATAACCAATTTTGATAAGGGTCGTCGAAATGTTTCCACGAAAAATCCATTCTACTAGGGAGACGGGGGACATGCAGACATTGCACAATCTTACTACAAAAAACAGTAGTTTGGTCTGTCTGTCTGTTGTCTGTAAGCACTTTTCACACGTGCGGAATCCCACGTAAGTGCTTAACAGCTGACGGACCAATTTATTAGCATTAGGGGTTAAAGAGGGATGAAGGAGCGAGGGTCTTTCCCTACTCAGTGACTACCTAACCAACAAGACGAAGCCATTTTCAAATCGGTGCTGAATATGGTAAGATACGGGTGAAAATTACATCCGGGAAAACTACCGCTCGATTGGTAGTTTACGGTAAACATTGGATTGTGAAATCTTACGTTCTGACAAGTAGGGCAGGTATAACAACATAGGAAATAACAAGAAGAGGAAATAAAAAGTTCGAGCGTTAGCTCGGCAAAAAAACACCGGTGTTAAATAACTTACTTTGGCACCGGCCTCAAATAATATGAGATTTCAGATCGTTCCTGGAAAATTAGTATGGAAAATTTTCGAGCGTTATAGAGACTACCGCCCTTGGCTTAAAGAATTTATTTTCCCTAGTCTTTATATCTTTCACACGCTCGTTTTCGTTTATGTGTCTCCCTTCTTAGTCCTTAACGCTCTTTTTGTAGAAAAAAAAATAAGAAGCGTAGGACTTGAAAGAACAGCGGATGCCCATACTACCTCCTCGAATATTGTTATTTAACCATATTTCTCTTCGTGTGACGAGAAAACTTACGTAGTAGTAATAACTCGAATATTATTCTAGTAATAAAAATAGGAGTATTGAATAGTTCATGAAATATGAAAGGAATATTCAAAAGTGAGCTGGATAAATTTGTTGATTAATTAAATGAAGGAATAAAAAAAAAACTAAGCGAAAAAACGGGTGAGTTGACACGTACTGCATAATCGTTTCCGAAATTAGAAAAACTGATCAAACCAAAGAAAGATTCTGGCAGTGAAATTGTGCGCAAAACAAAATGGCCTCAACCAAATGGTTGTGAAGCGAAGGACATTATAAACTCAATTTTCTCTCTCTCTCTCCCTCCCTCCCCACTCCCTCTCGCTGTTAATGGTCACCTATGTTGAACTATCGACATGATGGTCGCCCGTTCAGGATACTAATCATCCCCGAATCCCTTCATGTGCAACAAATATACAAAATGGAGGAAGAACAGAAGGGCTGCTTCAGCTCTGTAGTCATCCGGCTTAACTTCGACGGAAACAAACAAACAAACAGCGCCAGTATCTCAAATTCAATACACACCAACACAGGTTATACCCGTCAGCGGACCAGAGGAGACTGCCGAAGGGCGCCCTGCTGAGTCTACGAGAGAACTCTGAAAGCATTGCTTGCAGCCCTGAAATAACCCCTTCCTGAAGAGCTCGCCGCTTGACTTTTCCCTGATGGGGGAATGGTACCTCCCGGAGTGTGTGTGTGTGTGTGTGTGTGTGGTGACTTGGAACACGGAAAGCGGAAGGAAGGCAGCCGGCGAAGATTTTAATCGGAATCTGTGAATGAAATACACGCTCTTGTCAAGCTGATTCGGGTCCCTAATAAAAAGCCTAAAACAACTTCGCAAATATCATGGCAGACAATTGAACGCCTATCGGGCGAGGGCGTCGTTAATCATCCGGACCCTCAGGAGACCTCGTGCAAATAAATAAATGCGAAAGATCGTTACTATTATTTGATTTACTGCAGCTCGAGGTGTGAGAGGGCAGCGTAGCCAGCCACCAGCTTAACCCCTACCGGCAACCTTCTCTCTCTCTCTCTCTCTCTCTCTCTCTTTTTCATGCAAGACGCTCGATATGGCAGTCACAAAGAATTCTCGAATTCCTCTTTTGATTTTTGACTTTCATATTTACCCATTCATCATCTGTAAAATTTGCCCCCTTCTGTAATCCTGCTTAACTGATGGTCCTCCATATTGATAACAAGGCATCCAGTTACCTGTGCTGCTTGCATCGAACAAGCGATTCCTGGTGTATAAGAATCTTTTGGTCACACGCATACATATATCTATGTATATATTGTTATAGAAGTGGCCATAAACCCCATTATTATAAATATATATATATATATTGTTGAATAAGCGGGCCTTAAACCTGTTATATATATGTTATAGAAACGGCTTTAAACCCTGATATATATATATATATATATATATATATATATATATTATACTATATATATATATATATAATGTTATAGAAGTGGCCCTAAACCCCGTAATATATATATGTTATAGAAGCGGCCTTAAACCCCACTCACAAGTGCTTTATTGCCTCTTTACAAGATGGTGGCCGGGCATGGGAATCAGGAGAGCCATGTACGCCAGTTAGTAGGTCTATTTGATTAGGATTCGGGAATTGAAAGGACGTGCACTCCCTCATAGCAGTTCCCCTTGCAGGACAAAGGGCCTTACTTTGTGTTCCACAGGATGCTTCCCTAAGGGTCACTCCCTCTGACACAAAGCAACTGATCCCTAAGGTAAGTATGGAAAAGTCAAGAGGCTCGCGGTACCCTCATCCTATTCTGTAAATCGAAACTTCTTTTTTTCCCCGAAAAAAGAACCATTCCTTGAAGTGAGTCCTCTCATCATCCTCCCTTATATTTCCTACATTCCTTATGGATCCTCTTAAAACTTCCTGCCCAGTTGGAAACCATAACAGTAACCTCCATGCCAGAGTCATCCACTGTTTTAGCATGTTTAGTGTTTAGTAAAAGTCAGTGCCATAATTCCTTTTTGATGAAGTTTGACCACGCTGTGCCAGTTACATAATGTGAGAGTCTAGATCCAAGCTGTGACTTGATCGAATGGCTTCGAGCCCCGATAACTAGTATTTATAGTCAAACCTACTTAACTGATATAGGAATTATGTGCATGCTATATCTTTATCAATTATAGGCATTTCATTTGCAGGAAATGAATGTAAACTTGCAGGACTTCTTCTAAGCTCTAGGAGGGCCCTAGTGGCTCCATAAATCAACGTCCATATTAATACCAGCATTGACACTTGTTGTGCAAACCTTGTGTACACACTTATTATCACTGTATATATTGTTTAGTGTGATGCATACCGGGCGCCACATTTCAACACATTATGTGGTTCGTTGGCAAATATAATAGGTAGAGACTAATATTCGTGGCTTGAGTTATTACTTAGTATATTCTCAGTTAAGATTACAGGGCCTTGGACTATATTCTGCACGAATGGTTATTATGTTAATTGTCGCCGTTAGGTTTAATTACCGGCCTTCCCTTCATGTATGAACTGACACAACCTCACCTGATCACCACCACAACTTAACTACTGTTTTCCAAGCTTTCTAAAAGGGACACTTCCTTTGTATCCTATAGAATTAAGCACTTCTTATTGGCCCCTTCTTTCCAACTGGGCCAATAGGGTATAGGCATCTTTTGGTGATGTCATTCATTCCTATTGCCCCCTTGTCCCACCAAGAGGTATTCACACTGGAAGGTCAACAGCTTTCTTTCTTAGGTGCAAGGAATCATTTTTATTGAGGAGATTTTCCATTTTCACTGACCTGGGTCAGTTCAGTTGTATATACATTCAGTTCCGGCAATTTGTTTCTTTATGCCAGATGGTGACCTTATTTATTCCCCTCATCACTTTAAGATAAATTATATTTGTTGGAGCGTATTATCAGCCTTATTAGCCCGTGGGTAGAATGAGCTAATACCAGCCTCCCGAGGGTATAACAATATATATATATATATATATATATAAGATATATATTATATATATATATATAATATATATAATATTATATATATGCAGTATGTAAGTATACACACACACACACACACATATAATATATATATATATATATATTATATATTTATAGAAAGTAAGTAGATATATATATCAAATTATTTAAACTATAGTGTAAGTTTAAGTTTTGCCCCACCAGCGATATTCTCGAGAAGCGACTCTGTCCGGTTCCAGGCCAATCCGTTGGATCTTCATTAAAGTTTAACAGGTTCTCATGTTCCTGGTGATAAATCGACTGTGGTGGGTCACAGGAAAAGTAAAGAAGGGTGTGAGGATGGCAATCTTGTTGAAAAAAGGACTGATACACACACGCACACACCCAAGAACAGTCCACGTACACTTTCAACAACCAAGAGCCAATCTTGTCTTCGAACCTCTACTAGTCTGTACACAAACAAGTCTCGCTTGTATCGGGATATCCCTGATTTGTTTTTCGAAAGCCTTCTATTCGCATCATAAATTCATTACGCTCTTGACATCAGATCGTTATCATCTGTCACGAAGCTTTTCAACATCCGTACATAACGCTTACGAAAACAGTTCCCATTTACGCTAAAACCTCCCCAGCGACTGTTCGATAATAAACAGCAAAGTCCTCACAAGCTCTTCCTTGTTTCCAAAATGTTTTTCTTCTCGTATCTCACCTCTAGTCATCACCTTCAATTTAGCAATCAGCGTCTTCCCAGGTGCGGTAAGCGGGCCACTGTCTCTGGCTGTCTTGTGCTTTTAGCCTTCTTGTTTGTATAACAAGATAAAAACCAACTTTTCCTCCAGTTATGTTGTAATAAGGTATTCATTGATACTCTAAGGAATTGCAGACTAAGATTTGGTATCGCTTGCCCTTAAGTCTCAGAGTATGAGTTGATTCTCGCAGGACTCTTGGGATATCTAAAAAATGATGAGTGGTGCTACTCTATCCGTTGTTTATTTTAAATATTTGCGTTTTTATTCGACAGCCATTTTACAGCGACTCAGTGGCGTGATCGGTAGGGTCTTGGCCTATCACCTCGGTGGCCGCGAGTTCGATTCACGGGTATTCCATAGAGGTGTGAGGGATGTGTATTTCTGGTGATAGAGGTTTACTCTCGACGTGGTTCGGAAGTCACGTAATGCCGTTGGTCCCGTTGCTGAATAACCACTGGTTCCAAGCAACGTAAAAACACCATACAAACAAACAGGATAGCCATTTTATGGGGGGAAATGTATAGCTTTAATTTAACTATTGACTTCAATTTTCTATTCCAGTGCTTGTTAGGCTTTGATATTAAAGAAAATGACTATCCAAAATTTTTGATGAAGTGGAATTTTCTTTGAAAAGCAGCAAACTGACTTCGGAATGATCACAATTTTAAATATAATGTGCTGGTCAACTATGAACCAGATCGTTAACATTTGCGACATCGTGAAAACGATGACAATGAAAATGGAGGTTCATCGTCACAATCTTACATTAAATGTTAAAAGGTCATCAGCGAGGCAGAAGAGGTCATCTACATGAAAAAGCCAGTAAGCCCCAGTCTTTCTGAAAAAAAGCCTTATTAAAAATATTTGAATTTTGGAGTTCCTCGTTCGAACAAGTTGTGAGCAAAAACTAAAAGAACAATCTCCACCCCTCCAAAAACAAAATAACTGTAATTTTAACCCATCTATGTCTTATTATAACACATGAAATAAAGACCTCATGTAAAGCATCTTTATTATTTCTGATGTCAGTTTCATGGTAAAATTACCAGGTGACACGTCACATCGTTTCCATTTCCAATACGATTTAATTCGTTGCCATTCAGATATCTATCAAATATGTGTATAATAATGAGTTTTAATGAAGTTTTATTAAATACTTTATTATTAAATCCTTTACAGGAGGATCGTAAACACATTGGTGGAAGAAAATCTTTTAAATGGTGTACAAGCATCATTAGCAGTTATATGTTCCGTCCATTGCCGCTCAACTCACAGGGACATAGAGAGGAAACCTACCAAACTTTGAAGTAAACGTAAGAAAAAAAAAGGAAATATTTGAAGAAAGTAAAACGCAAATAAAAGAAAGAACGAAAGTACATATGATGTGCTACAAGCCCAAACTCGGAAATCTTAACAACGGAACGATCAAACGAGAAGAAAATTAAACCTGACCTGAGCTCAAGTTTGATTTTGACGCACCTCTGCTGAGGTGTCTTTTACCTACATTTAATAAGACAACTCTCTGGCCTGTGCTTCATATAAGGTGAAGCATTGCACTGGCGGTTCCATTCATACTCATAATTAATCCTAATTAACTTCATGAACTACGAGGTTTAAGAAGTTCCCAACTTGATATATTCGAAATTCCAAGTAATGGCCATTACACTAATATTTGATACTAAGGGAACACGGTACACTATCCTCCGCAGTGATGGTCTTTCTAAATAAAGTTTGTTTTTAAAGAGTTTTGACGTGCTTAGTAGCCCCAAAATAATAATGAATATATATATATATATATATATATATATATATATATGTATATATGTGTGTGTGTGTGTGTACATTATATATATTTAGATATAAGGAACAATTTAATTTTAGCTTGTTTAGCCTTGTTTATTCAAAGCTCTGAGGCGCGCGACTGAAATAGTCTCTTTAGTTTAAAAGTTCATACATACATACACACATACATACATTAAGGGTAAATTGATATGGGTAAAGATGAATAACTGAGTCGCTCTCCGAGAAAAGCAAGTGGTAATTGATGAGGTGAAATGAATAATGGCCCAAAGTGAGGGACTGTGTGAAAGCAATCCCAGTTACTTTCATGCTTCATTGAGGCAAATGTGGCGATGATGGAGTGGCGAATGGAACAGGATAAAGAAGTCCTGAGAGAGAGAGAGAGAGAGAGAGAGAGAGAGAGAGAGAGAGGACTTGACATATGAGACAGGGAATGAAAGAGATGCAACCGTTTAATCATTCGGTTGTTTCGCAACTCGACATTCCTCGAGCGTTTTTATTCTTGAAGGAATGCATAAGCTCCTCATTATATTATGTGGTATTTTTTTAACTTCCAAAAACAAATACCTTTTCGTAATTCCGTCTTCCTCTGCCTCTCTCTCTCTCACTTTCTTCTTTATTCACGCTCTCTCCCTCCCGTCCAACCAGCTCCTCTACCCCCAACCCCCCTTCCTCACCAGGGCGACATTTTGAGCCATAGCAGATTTCTCTGTTATCAGAGAGAGGTAATGCCCGGATACCAAGACCCACTACCCACACACAAACCTCTCTCTCTCTCTCTCTCTCTCTCTCTCTCTCTCTCTCTCTCTCTCTCATACATGAATAACGACACGCACTCACCCATTTCTATAATATAACTAATTGCTGAAGTCTTGTTTCTTTCTCTGCATTTCAGTGTATGCACACAAAGACTCATACAGAAATATGTATATATATATGTATATATACATTATATATATATATGTATATATATATATATATATATTATATATATATATATAGTATATAATATATATATATATATATATATATATATAGTCTCTATGGTTAAGCGTTTAACAGCCTCACCTCACCAGTAAGGGTCCCGAGATAAAAACACCGGGCAGAAATAATTTACGATCGTTCAATGAAAAATGGCTATTAAGATCCTGATCGTGATATTTACTTTTAACTGTGGTGGGTTAAAGTCCTGTAGAGAGAGACATGGGGTTGCAACGCCGCCCCGATAATAAATGGCATATACTGTTTGATGTATCAGAATAGAGGTAATATGAATGGGTAACTAATTACTAAGCATAATTCCTTCAAACCAACTGTTCGTATGTCGGCTTTTCACATCAAGGCTCCTTGCAGTTTGTAAGGAGCAATATTTTGGTGTCAGCTACCACGCAGGAACTTGGCTGCAGCATCTGAAAGGTCAGCAATTTCAACATTTTCAGCAACGTTGATTCAATCCCTTTGAGCATAACTTGGATTTTGTCGCGCCAACCTATCCATGAAAATGAAGTTAGCCAACTACCAAAAGAGCTCAAGGTAGTTTAAGAAAGCTTCCCTGTTATATAGGCACTTAAGGTCTCTGACTTCGTCTTTTGTTAATTTATCAGTTGCTCTGTTGACTAATCCGGGTAAAAAAAAGTCGCAGAAAAAAGTCACAATCTTTCTTTGATATTGACCCCCATGGGTTTTAATCCCTTATGTATCCACCTTTGCGGCGTGTTTAGTTTAAGCCCACGATATAAGCCCTTTTTTTTTTTTTTTTTTTTTTTTTTTTTAATTCCAACCCAGTATGCATCCACTTCTGCGACATGTTTAGTATCCAGTTTGGGATTACCGCAAAACCATAAACAAAAGACTGTAAATATCGTAAAAGAAATATTACGAATTTTTCCCTGTGACTTTTATTACCGGCCACCATAAATTAATGTGACTTTTCTTAGCCAATATTGTGACGTTTTTTCCTGTGACTGTTACCGGCCGCCGAATAAACGCATCTTGGCTTTTAAGGAATATGGTGGACCTCAATCTTTGGAACCAGCAAATTCCAATTCCTTGACCAGTGACTTTACCGGAGTGTAAACAATGAGAGTGGCTTTGCTGGCAGAAAAACCAGACAAAGCTCAATAAGAAATCCGGTTGCCAACAATTATGGGTGACTGACAGACCTATATAGCTACGGTTATGGGACAGCACAGGCCCATGAGACAGGTTATTATGCACTGTGCCCCATCAATCCCGGATTAACTCAACCACAGGTAAGGTGATTAGAGTACCGAGTAGAATCTTGGCTTTATTCCTGAGCAATTAATGTCTAAGAACTCTAGAAGGAATTCACTTAACCACTTCAAATTACAATAAAGTAAGCTTTCGAAAGTTCCTCCCTTTCTCATTGTACTAGATGACAGTACCCGGCTCTCGAGTCTCTACTTCTGTATATACCAAGAATATATAAGTTGTTGGAGGATACAGAAATGCCATAGTTGAATGCATGGTGATTATAAGTTGAATTGTATTTGATTGCCATATTAGCATACAAACGCAATAGTGTTTGACGTGTGGTTAATGGGAAATTAGTTTGTTCTTTTCAAATCCTTACTGGTAAAGGATTCCGTGTGAGAAAGGCTTGTGTCAAGAGGAACCTGCGGTTTTTCACACCATATAATACACAAATGAGAGGACACCTGACAACGACTATATGCCATAGAGTCAGAGATACTAGGAGAAGGTTTTTAAAAGTATGATCGGAGGGGAATTATGTGCTGTGTCCCTTATGCAAAGTGAGTCTCATGATATGATCGTGTGACTCATCGCTATTTACATCAGATCCTCAAAACGTCCTGGAAGTTTATGAGCCCTACTTTTTTTTATGAGGTTGCTAACCTCAGGCGACAGTCACCAAAGTCATTATTGTACTAGGTACGCAAATTGACTCCATTTGCGCACAAAAATGATAGTTTAAGGCATCATATGAACTGGTAACTACGATGAGGAACTCCATTTAATGGAGTTCCTCATCGTAGTTACCAGTTCATATGATGACTTAAAATATTCCTTTGGAATATTGCTTATAAATTTGAAGAGCTCGTTTGGCTTCCCTTCTTGACGAAATTGAATTGGATGCATTTCGCCAGATCAGGGGCTTACTTGGTAGGTGAGGTTCCTTTTGGCTGGCTCCATATGAGTGTGTGCACGTTAAACATAATAATAATAATAATAATAATAATAATAATAATAATAATAATAATAATAATAATAATAATAATAATAATAATAATAATTATTATTATTATTATTATTATTATTATTATTATTATTATTATTATTATTATTATTATTATTATTATTATTATTATTATTATTATTATTATTTGGTTACTCTTCCAATAAAGGTGCTTGCCAGATGATTAGTATTAGTTAAAAGTGCCTCCACATAATAAAATGTTTCAGCAGTGAACACACCAATTATACTTTATTAAACATTTATTTAGAAAATGCTAATAATGACTGTGTTTTACAAAGGGATATGCAAACGCTGTCCAATTAATGACATTACCAACGTAGAAGCATAATTCTAAATAAGTGATTCACTCTGTAGGTTGCATTGTAATTCTTCCGTACATTTCGTTAAGCGTTTCCAAAAATGACAAGATTTAGTATATATTTTTTATTACTATTGTTAATCTTTATAATGAAAAAACAACCGACGTAAAAGTAGGTTATTTTCAAATCAATAAGACTTTAATAGCATTTTTCACCCTTCGGCCATGAGATACGGTGGACTATTTGCGAATGGTATTTTAGCGTCATTGCGGGAAAGTATCACTTGAGCGAGTTCACTTTCCCTGATCGGTGAGTGACGTTCAAGAAATCTGAATTTATTACTGAGGAAGGTTGTGGTCGTTTCATTTTCGGTTCGTAGGTTACTGTGTGAAATTTGCTACAATTTAGATTTTGAACGTCCGAAGATCGGATCCCGGTTCTACTAAAGGCGAGCGGCATATGTAAGTTTATAGGTCGTTATTTCAAAGCAAATTGGTGATTTAATTTGAGTGTGAAATTTACGTAAAGGAGTTTTGCCTCTTCAGAATTCATGCAATTTAAAGACCAGATTTTCTGAATTTTATAATTACTTGCAGGGTTTGTGGTCATGCGTTTCGACATCGGGTGTAGAATCCTTGCCTACGAGTTTCTCTTACGATCCATTGCCCCGAATACTCTACGACTTGGAGGTACGCATTATAATATGGAATTAGGTTATAGCGAATTGTTTTAGTTGATCTTGTGTGAATATTTCAACTGTGATTCCAACCTTATGTGCCTCCACATAAGGGGGTGGAGGTACCTCCACGATTTGCATAGTAGGCCTTTTTAGGCCTACTGTGCAAGTCATGGGGTATTTTTTTTCAGGTGCAAAACTAAACTTCTTTTGGGTGATAAGGACTGGTATATTAGTTAATAGGTTATTAGTTTATAGAACGTTTTAAGGTTTGGTTTAAGGTTTTAGGCCAATACTCTGAGGTAGACCTGATTACTTTGTGATGTTTTAAGCTGGAGTAGCATAGATTAACTAGGGTTAATTGCCTCGGTTAGCATAGTATAAACATAGTTGTCGAATATTAGATTGTCATAACTAGTTTGGGTTTTCAGAAATTGTGCTCTTGGAATGTTTGGGTTTTAAGAAAATGTACTGTCATATTCGATTTTTGTAGGGAATTTTGTTTCATGAGGCAAATTTAGCATGTGTAATTTTACCCAATACGAACGCCCTTCCCGTTTTAAGCCCAATCATATACATATTACCTTAAATATTCAGGATCGCTTATTTAGATTTAATTTGTATGTCAAATATTTCTCATATAATCTTTGGTTATTTTTTAAGTTTTAGTACCAAGAAGTTCATAAGTTTATTTTATGTACAGTACTTTGAGGAATGTGAAAATAGGCAGATAGTTCTTTGATGGGTCACATAGCCAGATTCATTAGGGATCTTTGTGTAGAGTAGTAGCATGCTAGGTTAATGACTTGAAATGTTAGAGCCATTTAAATGTTAAAGCAAACCTTAAACTGGTTGAGTATAGCATATGTTGTCAGTGGACATTAATTATAGTCTGCAGACTATTCCTGTCGTGTAAAATGTGATTTTGAAGTGTATAGGCTCTTTAGCTGCTAGGAATAAGTTGTGTGTTGACACACTTTGGTTCATGTTGATTACTACGTATTATGATTTCTAATTTTCTTTATTTACAATAAATATTGGAATTAACTGATAGCTACTACTCAAATACAAAACTCTGCTCTACACTTTAGGGACTTAGCTTGTGAACACTATTTGGAACGGCTGTTAAAACATGACATGGTAGTTAACTAACTAACTTACAGACAAGGTAGTTAACCATCACTGGTAGAGGGAAGCACTTTCCACTTGTTCTGCTCCCCAGTGCCATTGGGTCCAGGTGCCAAGATGATTGGGTTGGCTGAGGTGGGTTATTTAAGACTAAAGGTTTATATGTTAAAAATTAATTTTACTTATAGAATTTGCTGTTTTGTGGGGGCAGATTAAAAAAGTATGGAAACTTCCAGTCTGAAAATGTGGCCACAACCTAAGTTTATACAGTCTTGGATAGTTTTGAACTGTAAACCAGATTGTTTGATATGGCTAGGATACTAGTCCAGATGGCAGTTGGGTTTTAAGTGTTTCTTTTGACCTCGACCATGAGTGAGGCTGTAGGTAGTGTTCCCCATTTTGGACAGTTGAATCTTGCTGTTGGCTGTAAAGGAAACTGTGATAGGTAAACGTAACTTTAAACTGTCAAATTTACTAATCATTTAGTTTATGCTACATGCCTTGACAGATGCATGCTAATAAATAGGTTTGTAATTTTTACTGGATGAGATTTGCTTAATAGGTGGATTAAGTTTAAATGGATTTAATGACTTGTTTTAACAATGATTTTGAGCTTAACTTGGTTCCTATATCAATACCACTGGGGAAAATTGGTTGTTGTGACTGTAATTTACTAGCTTAATAGCTTAATATGTAGTCTTACTTTATTACGGTACATTAACATTTTCATAGGTGCCAGTAGTGATAGATGCTGTCGGTAATTTACTAGTTTACCAGTCGTAAATTTTGCCTGACTGCATTTTACAACCCACTAGATATGGGGCTGTACAGATGTAATGCAGGTCTAGTTTCACCAGCTTTAGAATGGCAAGAATCTAATTGGGAATATTTGAAATATTATTTAAATTTTAGTTGGTTACATTAATTTCAGGTTAGTAGTAATTGCACTAGCTGTTTAGTGATGTAAAGCACTTTCTTGTGGAAGATGGAAGTCCCGTTTACAGTCTTGAAGAATTTTACTTAATGTTTGTAATAATTACACTTGTAATAATGGAATACTGTGGAAACAAACCTTTTGCACTGTGGAAACATATTTTGGCAGAGGTCAAAAAGTGAGAAATTGGATACATCCTAACCATACTGACTTCGGAGAAGTATGTTATCAGTGTTTGCCATGAATCGTAAGTTGAAATTTGTATTTAATGTTTACTTCGAGCTCCGAAATAAATTAGTGATATGAATTGTGCCAAATTCATTTCTGTAAATCAGTAAGTAAGAGTGGATGACCATAGTTTTCATTGAAAGCTTTCAGAATTTTGAATTTTCTAGTGGTTGATTGATTTTTAAAGTAGTGAATTTAAAGTTGTGGCAAATTTAAAGCTGATGATGTTCAGTGTTTTAACTGTGGTTAGATTGATATTGAACTGGTGACTTTTACTAAAAAAAATTTATATATACATTTATATACAGCTATTGAACCCTTTGTTGCTTTTTCTGTCATTACAGGTTCTGATAAATCTGATGAATCTGCAGGTTGTTCCTAGAGATATGAACATAAATAAAAACACATTTTATTTGCATCTGGTGGTAATAAAAGCTCGTAAGCTTAAAACCAGTGTGCTCAGTCATTGGTTTTTTTTTAACGTATCCCAGGTAGTGTATTGTAAACTGCTCCTGTTACTTGTTTGGAACTTGTTGATTCTAGTTTTCAAATTATTTTTTATAGCATTTTAACCTGATATTATATCCAGAATCTTTAAGAGATTTTAACGCATGAAATAAAATTTATTACCGTGTTTTTTGTGTAAATTGTAAACCTTGTTTTTTTGTGTAAATTGTAAACCTTGTTACCTTGTTTTTTTTGTGTGTAAATTGTAAACCTGTTCTGACAGAGTTTGAAATTGTTGAAACGAAGTTGGGTATTTAGCATTTTAGTCTTGTTGTTTTTCGATGGGAACTGCAGTTTGGGTATGTTTGACAGCTGTTTACCGTTTGGGTGTGCTAAACCTAGTAAATTGGTTTCAGTAGCTGTACATTCTGCATAATAATGTTTGTGGTTCTAGATGTTGAATTTAAGATCTGTTAAAACTGCCTTAACTTTTGCAGCTAGTGAAACTGTGGATTCATTTATTGAGCTGGAAAATACCATCAAACTGTATCCTTTGCATACTATTTAACCATTATGTAAATCAAGCATTGTGAATGTGCTCTGTTTTCTGTTAAGGAACTATTCTTAAACCTGAAGTTTTGACTGTGATATTTACAGAGAATATTAGCATAAAGTTAAATTTTTTTGGGATGAGTTTCTGTTCAATATTCCACCTCGTGTGGAAACTTAGCGTCGGCTCTTACTCTTATGTTACTGTAGGTAAAATCTTCCCTAAAAATTTGCGTGAACTGTAAGTACGTATTCATATTTGAGTTTTGAAGAAAATCATAGCTAATTTGTGTGGTCTTCTGGGCCAGGGTAAAAGCATAAGTTTTGTATGTAATGGTACAAATTCTTAGTCCTAGCAGGAATATTGGTTTTAAGGTAAGGAAACTGTCTCTTCATTGACCAGAAATGCAATAAAATTTAAATTCCCTGATGGTTTGTATTAAAATGGCTTTACAGTAAAACAGATTAAATCATAGCCACAAAGATTATTTTGATCTGAATATTTCATTAACATTGAGAGATCACTAATGTGGACTCCAAATATTTTATTTGGTTGTTCCCAGCTGGTAATAGTAAGCCAGTATTAGGTTCTCAGTACAGTTAGCATAATGATGTAATTTGTTTGGCATCCTTGGGTCAAACTGGAAATGGCAGAAAGAACCGACACGGCAGAATTAAGTGTAAATTTAGGTTTACTGGAAATTGCTGTACCTAAAAATGGTGTAAAAATTGCTGGTCTGTCTACCAAAGTAAGTTGTTGTAAGGTTAATGTTTAATTTGGGTACGGTACAGAATTTTCAACAAATTTAAGAGCTACCTATGGTATTTGAACTTTACTGAAATATCGTAGTCAGATTCACTAATTGAATGGGATGTGGAATAAACTTGTCCATTTGGTGTGTACTTAGTCATAATGACTGAGAGCAGTTCAGAGCATTAACTAATTGTGTTTTGGTTAAGTTTATAAATAAGTAATGTAGACCTTAAATTAGGATACAGTGAGGGCTGATCTTGGTATACTCTGGTATGGTGTAGTTCAGGAAAAAAATATTTAATTTGAAAATTAGCTGCAGTAGTTTGCATTTTAATGGTAAATGAAAATCATTGCCTAAGTGAGTGTTCTTTTGTTCAGAAGCATCAACGCTATAATGTGGGTGGCTTGTGGTGGGAAGAAAGCTAATACTGTATTACTAGATATGACAATGCATAGGATTACCAGCTTAAAGGCCTTGTCCACACGATCGGGCCTGAATCCGGACGGTTACTTCCCCTCTAACGCGGGCACACTTTGACGGCGGGCAGAAAACCGTGCAAAATTGCCCGATGGGTCTTGAAGGCGCAAAATCACCATGGTGGGGTGCCCGAATGGTTTGAGCTTCGACCCATGGCAAGACGTACGTTAAACCATATACATTTCTTTTACCGAAGCCATTCTTTGCACCATATTCGCTTCTTTTTCATCACACACAAACGCAATTATTTTCATTGCTACCGCTATTCAATCTTGTTTTCGGGTAGGCACTAATGTTTTATCGTACCGCACTCTCTGAACACACTACTGGCATCGTTCGGGCACGCCCACCTCCCCATCCCCTCACCCGTGTGGACAACGTTCATGGGTAAACCTGCCAGAATTTGCCCGTCAACCCCGGAGCACGCCGATCAGGCCCGCTCGTGTGGACAGGCCTTAAGATTCCAGGTACTATAACTAAATATAATATTCCTTTTGTGGCAGATCTGAAATATTGAGGCCATAGTTTGATTCTTGGATTAAATCTTAAGATGGAAGTTGTGAATGTTGATAGGTAATTAGCCTAAGTACATATGCTGCGAGATACATTAACTATTGGTAGTAAGTTCAACATATTTAAATCATTGTTAAAGAATTCTGACTTTAAGGTATTTTGATCAGCCTTGGAATTAATCTTTATTATCCTTTGTGGTCAATATGAGCTGAATTAAGTTTGTAGGAAAAATACATGGTTTATAATATTCAGAGATTCTTGGGTTGTGTAGCTTGGAATACAAAAACTCCAAAATTGCTATTTTACAAACAGCCATATTTGTGTGCAGTACTTAAAAATGATTCAGCCTCATTGAAATCAGTTTATCACCATTAAGAGCTAGTTGGTATCAAAGAGTAATTGAAAGAATTACGCTCTTACTATCCCCAGTGTCCAGTTGAATCATAATGTTTAAAGTTGAGTGGCCCAGACGTGGAAAAAGCTTCCCAAAAATATAGCATATTTGTGATTTACACTATTGTAAGTAGTTAGTGTTTGACTTCTAAGGAAAGTTGGCATAAATCAGGGCGAGTTGAGGATGTAACGAAGGGCCAAAATTCTTAGATTTCAGATGCCCATGAACTAGAGATTGAAATGGGAAACTTGAAAAGTTAAAATCTTTGTAAAAGAGAACCAGCAAAAATGCAGTACTATAAGGATACTCTTTAAAGGCCTGTCCACACGAGCGGGCCTGATCGGCGTGCTCCGGGGTTGACGGGCAAATTCTGGCGGACTTACCCGTGAATGTTGTCCACACAGGTGAGGCGATGGAGAGGTGGGCGTGCCCGACGATGCCAGTAGTGTGTTCAGTGCGGTACGATAAACATGGTGCCTACCGCAAAAAAAGATATTGTGTAGCATGATAATTGCTTTGTGTGTGATGAAAAAGAAAAAAAAAATAACGCGAATATGATGCAAGAAAATGGCTTCGGTAAAAGAAATGATATGGTTAACGTACGTCTGCCAGGGTCGAAGCTCAAGCCATCGGGCACCACCATGGTG
The DNA here is from genome assembly GCF_015104395.2 of Macrobrachium nipponense. NCBI lineage: Eukaryota > Metazoa > Arthropoda > Malacostraca > Decapoda > Palaemonidae > Macrobrachium > Macrobrachium nipponense. The sequence continues at coordinate 115,334,983 of NC_061109.1, forward strand.
ACTTTGCTACAAGACCCATCGGGCAATTTGGCGGTTTGCCTGTCAAGTGTGCCCGTTAGAGGGGAAGTCCGCCGATCAGGCCCGATCGTGTGGACAGGCCTTTAGTCTATGCAGACTACATAAAGCTGAAGTGTGACTGAAACATTGTACAGAATTTTGAAAGATTTTAAGAGCCAGAGCCAAACTAATGGCCTGTCCACACAACCGGGCCTGATCGGCGGACCTCCCCTCTAACGGGCACACTTGATGGGCAAACCGTCAAATTGCCCGATGGGTCTTGTAGCAAAATCACCATGGTGGTGCCCGATGCCTTGAGCTTCGACCCTGGCAGACATAAGTTAACCATATATATTTCTTTTACCGAGCCATTCTTTGCACCATATTCTCTTCTTTTTCTTCTTTTTCATCTCACACACAGCAATTATCATGCTACACAATGTCATCTTTGCGGTAGGCACCACGTTTATTGTGCTCCGGGGTTGACTGGCAAATTCTGGCGGGCTTCCCCGTGAATGTCGTCCACATGGGTGAGGCGATGGAGAGGTGGGTGTGCCCGACGATGCCAGTAGTGTGTTCAGTGCGGTACGATAAATAATGGTGGCTACTGCAAAGCAGATAATGTGTAACATGGTAATTGCTCTCTGTGATGAAAAAGAAGAGTGATGAAAAAAAAGAAAAAGAGGAGAATATGGTGCAAAGAATGGCTCAGTAAAAGAAATGTATATGGTTAACGTACGTCTGCCAGGGTCGAAGCTCAATCCATAGGGCACCACCATGGTGATTTTGCTACAAGACCCGATCAGGCCCGGTCGTGTGGACAGGCATTAAGGTTTGCAAGTGTGACCCTGGCACTGATAGGTTCAGTTGGTCTGAAAACCTGTACCTAGTATATATTTCAAAATTGTAATTAGAATTAGTCTGTGGGGTGGGCGTGAGAATAAAGCATTATGAAACAAATAATTGGAGAAAAGATAAAACATTTCAACAGGTCGGCTAGTGGGTTAAGGAATATAATGTATTAATTGTTAATTGGCAGTGCTTGTCCACAGACTTAAATGCTGGTTGAAAAATGTGGGGATTTTAAAACAAAACAACTAAATTTAAGTGATTTGATTTCATGTATACATGAATTAGCTAAGAAATTTTTTCTTCCATTTCCTCTCTTCATAGATTCTCAATTCTTCCTGGAACGTTTAGTATAGTATTGACGTTTAGTATAGTAATAACGTTAAGTGCAGCAAGTCTCGTCCATAGTTGCTCGTGTTCCTGGATTCATTTGCAATTGATGGACTGGCATTCAAGTAGTGACCAATGTAATTGTCAGATTATCGGCTGGGGAGGTCCTTGAATGAAGGTTCCCTCTCTATCCTTTATTGCCATGGGAGAATACTCTGGGGACTTTTAACTTTGTATGACAATGAAAGCAACTACATACCTTAAATAGAATGTTTAACGATAATTATTGTGACCGCTTTATATTCAGTGTAGATGACCTCTGACTAATACGTAAGTGTCATATTTAATAAGGTCTCATAGTCAGGTGGTGTTTTGCGGGGATATAAATCTGGATATTTTTTCTCTATAGCAGTTACCAGGGAGGAGTTGACCAATGTGTTGTAATTTTCCTTTGATATTACTACTTACTTTGTGTTAGTAAGCGGAAGTAATACGCTTAAATATTCATCTTGGGTATGTGTAAGTCTTCCTACTATTTAGGTTCTGATACTTTATTTAGGCTCCTGGGTTACTGGGTACTTTATTTAGTCCATAACCTCCTCATACTCATGACAAGACATGGATCGCTCATTAGAGAACGAGTGTGAAGGACCACAGAGTCTGACTGCTCGGGTTCCCTCTTAATTGAAAACTTTTCATTTACTTCTTTGAAGACAGAAAAGCATGACCTTATTTCTTTTTGTTAAGTTTACTGTCAAAGATAGACTTGCAAAACAGAATCCTAATTTGTACTCGAGATGTAAATGTCGAAATGGAAAAATAATAAGATACAACGTACAGCCTTGTTCATATGAGGAAACTGATACCAAAATGTTCCTCAACCACAACGCTGCAGAACCCTATGAATGGGAATGATTGATTACTGTCTCTGCGTCGTTTACCCAGCAGTAATCCATTGAAACGCCCATGATCTCTTAATTGTGTGACGTTTTCCCATATGATACTCGCAAATCTTCAGTACCTATAAGGAGGAGCATTGACATTTTCCCATATGTTAGACCCGTTTCATAAACTCGGGCAAGGAAAACGTCTGGTAACCTTAGTTCGCGCATCTGGTTATCACAGGTTTATCCAATTAACGAGGATGCCAGGACAGCTGATGAAATGTGGGACATGTAAAATACTCCCAAACAATACTGTAAAAACTGTTAATCAGGTTTTTTTATGAACAGGTCGTCCAGGTATAGATTATAGCCAGAACAGGGTCAAGTTTTTCAGCAGAGTCAAAGAACAGCTTGTTAGCTGAGTTCACCTAAAAAGAGGCACTTAAGGTGCGTTCACACGGTCGAACAATGTCCAACGGACAAACATTGTTACCATATCATAGGCGCAGTAGGATGACGTTATAAGCGTTGAAACGATGGCAGTAGATCTGGCAACAAACTGTGGTACCAGATGAGGTTGTATACCACTGTTTTTACTCTGCTCACTAGGCAAAGACCGGCAGACAATTGTTAATTGGTAATAATGTTTGTCCGTCGGACATTGTTCGACCGTGCGAACGCACCTTTACTCAATAATATCCTGTCTTCGCCAGCACAGGTTAGTGAGAAAGGAAGGTATTGATATACCACACTTGATATAA
>NC_061109.1:115342803-115357803 GCF_015104395.2 Macrobrachium nipponense
GTTTTTCAACTTATGATTTTTGGAGAAATGAGAAGGAAGAAGATTAAGTGCACTCCATTAGAATAGTGTATGAAAAATTCAGTTTCAAAGTGCATTATCAGTTTATCTTTTTTAATAGATTATTTAATATTTACCTTGTCAAGATCTTCTTCGTAGCATATGCCATCCAAAACTGATTCAGGAAGATTTGTTGAAGAAAGAACAACTGACGGTTCTTCTTCAAAGGTGGCCTTAAATGGTGCATGTTTCGTTTTCTCATGCTTCGAGATATTTACTTGCCACTGAACAAATTTTAAGCCAATATTCCATTTCTTGGAATTATTCTCTCGCATCCATATCTTCAATTTATCCTGGATTACACCATTGAGTCGCTCCACTGCTCCTTGGCTTTGGGGATGCCTTGGCCGACCTGTCACTAGCTGCAATTGTGGCCAAAATATTGGGCAAAATATTGCTAATTTTATACATTAGGCAACACGTTTTTGCTGAATATTGATAACGTTGCCGAATATTGAAAATATTGTAACTTAAGTGTTTCAAACAACCAGTATTCAAATATTCGGATATCACAGAATTCACAAATTCCCTACCGTTGTCACTTTGCAGTACTGCGGGAGCACCGAATGTTAAAAACGCAGGTAGAAGTGTCTGAGCTACCTCTTCTGCTCTTTTAGATTTAAGGGGGCTTAACACACAATATTTGGTAAAATGATTAACGTAAGTTAGGATGTATTTATAATCCTCGTCAGGAAGTGACTGAAAATTTATTAGATCAATTTGGCACCTGGATAAAAATAGGTGGCTTCTAATTGGTTTCACGACAAGCCCTTTTGGTTGCTTCCGACTCCTTTTTTTTTTTTTTTTTTTTTTTTTTAAATGACACTCTACACAAAAGTTAATAAACAGGTTACAATATTCCATAGTTATGTTAGACCATTTCTTTTTAACTTCAAATAAAGTTTTCTTCTCGCCACCATGACCAACATCTTTATGTGCCTTTTCTATTGCACCATACACTTCCTCAAACGCTGCTACGTATTTATAATGTTCTTCCCCATCTGTTCTTTTCTTTATCAAACATTCCGTTTCACCAACCTTAAGATTCCCATATCTTGAACGATAGTTATAATCAATAGTGGTGATAGCATCACTTTCTAGATCCTTTGATAACCTTGATATAATATCTTTCACTTTTTCAAGCGAGAACAGTCTTGTGTTCTTCCCTTTTCCTTCAACGATGGTCCGTAACCATGCCTCGAAATTTTCTTTTAGTTCCATTGCTGAAGCCATGAGGATTATTCGATATTCGCCAAGAACAAGAACTGTTGTAAAGAATGAAAAGAATTCCGTAACTAATCTACGTATTTGTCGAGAGGATTATCATGAGTACCGTATGTTTCACTTCACACCTTCACTCCTATTTACAAGTTGATAACAATTGTTGGTGATAGTAACAAGGCATTAGGCTACTAAAACTTACTTATAAATGGCCAAACTGCCATTAACAAAAGAGATTAGAATAGGATAAAACATTAAAAGTTAAAAATAGTGTCAACATATTATATTCTATTCACAAAATTTCTTCACCCATTAATTACAGATGGTATAGTAGTCGATTTATCAATATTCGGCAAAATGGTCTTGCCGAGTTTTGAAACCCTGCTGATTTTAAATACTAGGCAAGAAAATTGCTCATTTTATATAATCGGCAAATCGCTTGCTCATTCTCAATAATAGGCATTTTTGCCGATTTTCAATAATCGGCAATTTTCAATAATGAGCGCAACACACACACACACATGTATGTATATATATATAATATATTATATATATATATATATATATATATATATATATAATATATATATATATATAATTATTAAAAAGTGCATAGGGCATATGATGACTAACGTATACATTTGTGACCTTCAAAATGAAGTGGCATACCGGTTCGTCAGATCCTGGCGGGACAATAAGCTTACCTTTAGGGAACACAATCAGTCTTTCATGGCCAGGTTGCGCTCGCTTCGTTCAGATCCCTTTATATTATATTCTTCAATATAGAATTATTATAAACGTGTATTATTCAATGAACATTTGGCTTTTTTTATTTATATGTAGCGGTTTTAGCTGATATGCTTTTTGTTAAATATTTCGATAGATTAGTATTAGAAAAAATATCCCATACAGATGTGAAGGAATATTGAAAGCGGTATGAAAAACAATGAAAAACTGCAACTCCCCTGAAGGTGTATCGCCTGTCTTTTGTTTACAATGCGCGGCGCCATCTACCGGTCAGTCTGCGTATGAGGTCGGTGACTTATATGCATTGTTTACCTTTTGGTATTCCAATAACCGAGATTTATTTTATCTACACGTGAATTCTGAAGCAACACGGCCATCCGTTATCGCTAAAATCTTGAATATTAACTTTACATTTTGCACGTTCCTTTATGCATTTCAAATAAAGAGGATAGTAGTATTGGTAGCAGAATATTTGCATATAGCTCTATGCACGGTTTCTCAGGGTGCGTGGAGAGAACATGGTTGATCTGCAATGAAAGATGTTCACATAAATATTGAAATACTCCAACAATGGACCCTTCACTTCCATCCAAGCCTGAGGGATGGGCAGCGATGGGCGCAAGCATAATGCAAATAAATAGAACGAGGAGATAAATAAATACCTTATCTTTTCTGGGATAGAGCTTGAGGTGCAGACCACTTCCACTTGGCTCTTGACCTATGGATTCCTATCGGCTGAGAAAGGAGGAGGAAAGTCAAAAACATTTCCCGCTCGGAAATCTCTCTGGCATGATGTCGAGAATTTTAAGGAATCAAAGAAAAGAATGACTCGTGTATTTCCAAGTCATTTTCCAACCTGAGCAGTAAAAAGATTCGATGCATCCACTGTTTATATAAATAAACCGAACAACTTGAGTCAATTTTCCGAAACTACAATGTAGAACATTGTAGTTTCACACACCCCACACACATTTCCATGCGTGTGCGTATTTTTTATAACTTAATGTATCTAAATACTAATTCTTTTTAGCTTCACACTCGGATTGAATTTTATGAAGAGCAGTCATTTGGAATGTTCTGTAACGTAAACTTCCTGCTTCCTGGGGCACTGTGAACAGACCTGTGTCTTTGAGGCTTTTTATACTGTGTACGGAGCAATCCTCAAGTTACATTGATTTAATCAATACACTGGCTTTAGTGTTCATTTATGGTATTTGCATTGTCTAAGGTTGCGTTTAAACCATCTCGGTTATATGAAGATTCAATTTTGATGACAGTTCATAAAGGCTCTGCTCTTGAAAAGATGCCTTTTATTTTGTGGCAAAAAAAAAAAAAAAAAAAAATCACCTGTCTACCATGGGACTGTAGCAAGGTGATATGGTATATGTATGTAAGTTACTGAAGTAGGGCCTGGAATGTGTATAGTAATATTTTTATTTTTCATACTTGACAAAGTCTGAGAGAGAGAGAGAGAGAGAGAGAGAGAGAGAGAGAGAGAGAGAGAGAGAGAGTGTATTATAAGTTCAAATATTTTCCTTTCCCTCAACGATAAGCATCTTTTATTCACTTTCATAAAATTCAGTCCTTCAGTAACATTTATTCTCAGCGCTTTAACTGCTTAATAAAAAGTTCTCTCTCAATGACAATGAATAAATAAACCCAGATCGCCATTCTTAAGACGAAGTCGTTTGTCTTACAGCTTATTTTTAGCAAAGGTTCATTGAAGTGTTTTGTCTTAAATACTCGGATTGCGTTCTACTCCGCTCACAGTCAAGAGTTAGAATCTTATAGGAGAGAATGATCACGATAGTTCTGTGTAGCATGCGGCATTCAAACTCGACAGCCCGAGAGCACGCGCGCACGCATACGTTAATTGGGTAGCCAGATTAGAGTTTGTCTCTCTCTCTCTCTCTCTCTCTCTCTCTCTCTCTCTTGAAAACGTTTCTTTGCATGATGGCCGAATAGGAAGGAAGATCAACTAAAAACAGCCGGACAAGAAGCTCACTATGGTAGCTCCAGTAAAATAGACCATTGAAAGCTGGTGAAACTGGTGAAATTCCGCGGAAAGATAAAGAAACAGAAGGAGACACTGTTAACCCAAAGACAACGACTACAGAGAAACAAGACTGTCACCGTTCGACACTGTTACCAGATCACCTCCGTAAAGTGATTTCCCCTGATGGTGGCGCGCAACTTCTGAAGCCTCGCTATAGCGAATCCGTATAGGTTTTTACTTTGATATAGTTATCAGGATGATTTTCGGTAGACGTGCTTACGTTCCATTAGCAAAACGAGATATAAATAGTTTATTTCAAGCATACATTAATTGGTGTTCTACCGACGTGGGTGTGTCTATTACAGAGGGGAAGCATTGCCACATAGTGCCACTAGCTATCGGATGTCACCTAGGTCCCGGGGTGTTATCTCTTTTAATGCCACGATGCCCAGACGGAGTGCCACTGGTCTTCATAACTTTTTTCCTTTTCGTTTATCTTTTGAACCCTTTTAGATTCGTGACATCCTATCACTGAGACCTATACCCCCAGGCCCAAAGTCCATAAAGATTTCGCGGCTCAAATAGCCACCGTTCAGGGTAAGATTTTAGTGCGGATTGTCTTGCAAGATGTAAAGTAAAAGCAAGCAACTCTGCGCATGAGTCATGCACGGAGATTCTTTTCATTTGCTTATTGATGCTTTCCCCCTCTTTAGCTTATGTCAAACGATTTTCATCCTGCATTTGTAAGCTCTTGTGCAGAGGTATACCGTATACTTCGCCTTACCGTAGATCCAGATTAAAAAAACAAAAGTCCGAATCTTTTCGAAATGTTCCACCAGCATTTATGAGTGAGTCTGAAATCAATAAATTTGCTTGTATTTGTATGAGTTACATTCAGAGCAGTGTGTTTTTTTTTTTTTTTTTTTTTTCTTTTTTTTTTTTATCCTGAGGGAAGGGCTGCGAATATTAAAGGAATACAACTTGATTGAAATAAATATTCGATATGATGAAGCAAAATGTAAAATCGCTTATTTAATGTCCCAATAAGCAGTACTGTGATATATGAGAAGACAATTGTAGAAGCATATATGCATATGAAAGAGAAGTTTGTCAGCATTTGTTGACACATGTACAAATTTACATTCGTATGGTTAAAACATAAGAGTTCGTGATGGTATTGTGACATGCGCGTGCGAGAGAGAAAGCGAGAGTTCGGAAGTTATAGGAGACCCGGTCTGAACAGTTACTCATCTGAAGCACAAGTTGTTTGCGTAACATTTTAAGTTGTTGTGAACTTCCACACACCTTGATGTTATTGATACTGAGATCTTGACACTGCTACGTAGAGCATTCACGGAAATAAGTGTGACCCCATAACTTATAACATTCTTGTTTGATTTCAGCAAAGAACACAGCAAATTCACAGGAACAACTTAAATATCTTGATCACGAAGTATATAAAACGTGATGCTATGTATAAATAAAGGTTTTTTGCTTTTTCATTTTTTCCTTCGTGGCAAAAAAACTTTATATATATATATATATATATATATATATATATATATATAATATATATATATATATGTGTGTGTGTGTGTGTGTGTGTGTGTGTGTGTATACGTTATATGTGTTAAAGCTATTCCTGGGGAAATGCTGTTATACTGTGTTGAACTAAATCAAGAATATTTTTGGCTATGTATAGCCTATATATGTACACACACACACACACACACTTTTCATGCGTGTAATTAGCTGCGTAAGTTGTGTGTATGCGTATGTGGTCTGTGCGCGTTGCGGACATCCTTGTGGGAATACCAGCCTCCCATACAGGATAAGAAAAATCTTACCGTAGCTTTTAGTGACAATGCGTAAAACAAGGTGCCCTTTCAGACGCGTCGGCGCTATCATATTCCAGGATTTCGCTACAAATCTGTGGCTGAGAATACAAACATCTTAAAATCTATCTCGGAAAAGCTAGGCGAGATTCACCCTAAGTTCTCATCAGCGTAAAGATCTTTTTCATCTGAAAGCCGGCGTGGAAGGACGAAACAAATTTCTTTTTCTTTGCTCTCTAATGGACATATTTTTTTCCTCCCTGCGCTTGGCCTGGTGTTAGAGGGGTGTATAGCAAAGATCCCCATTGTGTTAGATTGGAGGATAGTCCCCGGGTCTTCCTTTTGGGGTGGGGCTTGGGGGTGTGGGGGGATTGAGGGAAGAAATGCCACCTTGTTTTGTTTTTGTCAACCAAACACAGCGCCGTGGAATGCCGCCGGAACCCTTTCGTCAGGGTTCGAGTACGGGACGCGTTTGACAGATATTTGGGATACAAGCAGCTTGACAAAGTTTTATCTAAACTTGGAGGGAAAGGTATTTACAGTATTTCTTGCTCGCTCGCGTATTTGTCGTGCGTCAAATGTTATTCAGTGACGATGCATTACTGACAATACCACGAACAGTCATTTTAGTAATAATAATAATAGTGTGATTTTGGATCTTTTGGGACTGCTAAATTCAAAGAAAAGAAAGGAATCGTATTGGATATAGTTTGTTTGGTGCCATGTCCTTAAGAAATGGCGTGTGTCATATACATACTGGTGAGAGAGAGAGAGAGAGAGAGAGAGAATTATAATGTCAAAAAAAGAATATGCTTTCGTACTTCACAACTAGTGTCCAAAACGCTTATTAAACTGCGGTCAAGAAGGAAAATCGTAAAGAAAGATATTCCTAGGAATGACCTGCAAGTTGAGGTTTTATTCCTAATTTTACTGGAGGCATTAGTTACATTCCTGTTATAGAAGAGCTGGGCGATGAAGGAAAGACGAAGGGATTGGAAACTTTAGCGATTATTTTACGGTGAAGGTGAAAGAAGGAAGTGGAGAAGAAAAGAAGACTGAATGTGTAAAAAGGGAGAGAAGTACGACAATAACAGATTGACAGATTGAAAAAATGGATTTGCATGCTTAGAGTGAAGATGGAGTTCTAAGAAGAGGTGAGAAGAGGAGTAGAAAGAAATAAAGAAGTCAAAAGTGGGTGAAGAAAAAGAGCAACAGAATAATATACGACCAGCAATAAAAAAAGAAATAGTTTCGGATATGATGACGATTGTATGATGAAGATGATGATGATTAAAGATGAATATTTTCAAGGTGAAACGAACAAGGAAAGAACAGTCATAAAAGAAAGAAGAAGAATAAATGGACGGATTCCTTACAAAGTAAGAGAGCATTTGTGCAAAATGGACGCAAACACAAGACGTCATAACAAACATCTTCAGGCCTTCGTCTTTCGTACGCTATGGCAACGTCCGCATCTACTTTCTTTAATGAAAGAAATGAAAGCAAATATGAAGAAAAGAGAGCAAAAGCAAAAAACAAAAAATAAATAAAAAATCTCAGAAAGAAAGGCAACAATGAAGAGGGAGACGAAGTGGGTGACGTCATTGTTGACAATACAAACTCAGTTAAGAGCCATAAATCAAGATGATCTTGATGCAGGTATTGTTTACAAATCTGATAACACAAAGGGATCACAGCCGCGAGAAGGTGCGAATTCCCCTTTTCCCGACGTATGGTCTCGTCGTTGCAGACGATGGAATTCTTTCAGTTATAAAAAGGCAAGTTTCTGTTGAGCCTCCATGGGGGGGCGGCGTGGGTAGTGCCTTCAGTGCACCTCATGTGGTGCACTGTGGACACTACACACGGTTCATTGCAGCATCCCTTCAGCCCTTAGCTGCACCCCTTTCGTTTATTGTGCTCTACCTCCGTTCATATTCTTTTTCATCCAACTGCGAGGTCTTCCTCCTGTTACACCTATCAAACCTTCTTACTCTCAATTCCCTTTTCGGCGCTGAATGACCTCATAGGTCCCAGCGCTTGGCCTTTAGCTTAAATTCTATGTTCTATTCTGACGTTCTGTTGTGAAACGGACTGGTCATTTCCTGACTCGATCCTGGGAGCGGAATTTCCTGAATCACACGCGTCAGATATTGATTTTCAAGCGATCATAGAGAGGCAGTGGTTGCCCTTTGAGATTGCGTGGGCGCTGGCCGTATTTGGGATTTAATCTATAATTACAGATAGGAAAGTCAGAATTCTTTACCTATTCCGTCTTCCTTAATCTATACAACCGATTCGAATATCTTGGTGAATATGTTTCAGCTGTTCTTGAATGAGTTATATATAAAATAGTACAATTACTGTATATACAGGTTTAGTATCCGAATATCAAACGGACATTTTTATCAGACCTTTAATAAATTTGATAATATACTTGCATATTGTATAGGAAATGCAAAAAATTGTGATAACTTGGGCCACATATCAACTCTTCGTTGCTCATAAACTGTATATGACTGTAGGATTTAATCCACTAATAATTTACTAGAATCAGAAAGGGTGCCACTGATATGCTTAAAAGAAAAATGTCTATCTTAGTGCGAGATTCTACATTTTTCCAGAAACACTGTATGACAAAGAATACAACATTCTCACGCTGTCTTTCCTAAGTTCATGTATAAACTTTGCAAGCTATATACTTTAGCTTATATGATACTGAATGTGAGTTCAATTGCAGTAATAGTGCTAAGGAATGAAGGTTGGAAAGCCAAAAGAGTATGCTTTATAAATAAGTTCAACAGCTAACGCAAAATGTTGATTTGGATTTGATGAATTTGTAAGGAGTGTTGAATTATGTGCAAATGCATATGGAAGGAATGCGATTTTATCGTCAGCTTTGAGGGTATAGCCGGGTCATTTGAGTGATTAACAAAAGATTTTACAATGTTAACAGGACCTCTGCTGCAAGACATAATACAGACATGCTTCTCCAGTCTTGCAACATCCTTACTGGCACAGACTACTGAAATGAGATATTCTTTCCTTGTTTGCTAGTGTCAGAGACATACTAATAATCTAGATTGCATTGATGAGACAAAGGATGAAAAATCTTTCGTCAAATCCGACCTAAAGAAGTTTTATTGGCAGCACAATTCAACAAAGAGGATTTATGCAAGTGCAAGGTCATGTCCTGTGGAACATGTCGGTAACATTTCAGCCATGATCAATCCTGCTGTTGTACATGACTCGGTTGGATGTGAAGTGACTTAATTGGATGTGAAGTGACTCTGCTGATGACATATATCGTGACAGTTACAGGAAGCTCGTTAAGATTTTGTAAGGATTATTGAAAATATTTTCTGAAGTAAACTTTGGCTGTGTATTTGCTCGGTCAAACAACAACTGTCAATTACTTTGGGCATACTGCTACACTTGTCATACATATGTTGGCCAATCTCTTGAAGAGTCAAAGTTCCAAATTTTTATCAGAGATGGATTGGATGAGGTATATTGTGACATGAATATATCTGTTTTTAGAGGATGTGAGGGACAATGGCATGTCAATGCAGATACTTTGTCCAGTACTAGTTAATCTGGCACTACAGTAAAAATTGAAATTTTCGTTTCAATGAACAGTTTTTTGAGGGGGAAAATTTAAATCGTTCTTTCGTTTGCTGTTTTTATTCGGGGATGGTTATAGAAGTTCACTCTCAACGTGGTTCAGAAGTCATGTAAAGCCGTCGGTCCCGTCGCTGAATAACCACTGGTTCCATGCACAGTAAAAACACCATACAAACAAACCATTACTCGGTGATTTCGGCAGTAGTAAAGTTCTACCTTCCTTGGCAATTTGCTAGTATGGTCAGTTTGTCTTGTTTGGCCTTTTATAGCTCTACCCCCCCGCCCCCCCATCCTATCTCTCTATCTCTCTCTCTCTCTCTCTCTTTTCTGGTGACAGAAGTGCTCCCGACGTGGTTCGGAAGTCACGTAAAAAGCCGTTGGTCCCGTTGCCGAATAACCACTGGTTCCATGCAACGTAAAAACACCATACAAACAAACTCTCTCTCTCTCTCTCTCTCTCTCTCTCTCTCTCTCTCTCTCTCTCTCTCTCTCCATATCGCAAAGAAAGTGTCAATATGTAGTAAATATGTATACCTTCTGTTACCTAAAGTTTTCCATTTTCCTTTTTTTTACCCACTTTTGTTACTTTGCGTTGTAGCATATGTTGCTGCTGAAGCGGTTATTCTGAATGCTCTTATTAAAATTTCTAACCAAGTATGATGTACTTTACAGTTCTTACTAATGTGGTGTCTGGAAATGTTATAAAGGCTGCTTATTCAAGGTCTATTCTTGATCTAAACCTTTGTATAGGAATTCAGTTCTAGGGCACTATGCATATTGTTCAAGAAGCATATTAAATACGTTGTACCTAACTTTGTACAATTAGCTGAAAAGAATGGAAAGTTGTTTGACATGAAATAAAAACATAAGGTCTCTGTGTTAGATCGATTCTATGAGTTTATTCTCCTATTATCCGTGAAAGTAAACGCCGTTCTTTAATTTGCCTATCTCAAATTCATCCATACTGTTGTCCTATGTGTGCACATTCAAGATAGGCTAGTGTGTACAGCTAATTTTCCATAGGTTCTAATGTACTCCGTTCTCTATAACTACTGGCGATTCATATAAAGAAAATGAAAATCTGTGTAGCTTTAGTTAGATGGGTAACTTACGGAAACTAAAATTATTGCCTTGAGACTGTTGCATTGCTTACTATATGTCGGAGGTGTAGTCTTGACTCATATATTATGAAGTACTGAACACTTTAAAGAAGTCATAAGCTTAAAAAAAGTTTTTCGAAATTATTACTCATGCAAAGAAATAAGCAACATGATAAATTTTCGGTACAACGTCTGTACAACGGAAACTACTGTAATTTATATATTTAGTTTATTACATATATATATATATATATATATATATATAATATATATATATATATATATATATATATATATATATATATATATATATATATATATGTGTGTGTGTGTGTGTGTGTGTGTGTGTGTGTGAGAGAGAGAGAGAGAGAGAGAGAGAGAGAGAGAGAGAGAGAGAGGCTTTTGCAGATCCTAGAAGTACGAACTACAGTACTGGTTAACTTTTCTAGAGAAAAGTGGACAGTGGTTTTTACCCTTAATTCCCAATAGAAGCAATAAATAAGTTCTACAGAAAAGTCCATTGCTAGGGGGTCTCAGAGTCCTTTAGCAGCAGTTCCTCAGTCCCCAAGAAGTATCAGACCGTTTTTCTCACAGCATTTTGCAATTAATTAAAGATCAAATATTGTGTTGAGACACAAGGCTTCCGAATCGCAAACAAGACCATTATTACCGATTTTTACTATATTCGAGGAGTACACTCAGATCCAAACCATTTTTAGTATTTGGTAGTAGAATTCCTTGTGTCGAAGAGGGATGTGCTCTAGGTTTGATTTGTGCACTACATTTAAGCTTAGTGCCCAGAGGCTCTCCATATTCCAAACGTCTTGTCTCAGACTAAAACTTCATAAAGCAATGGCCGTTTCAAAGCTTTCGTCTCAAAATTTTAGATTATGTCTGTCACTTCCGTTTCCGTCTTGCAACAAGAGCTTTCGATTCTCCATTGCTCGTCATCAGTATACTACTGCTTTAATGTACAAAGGCTCCCAAAATCTTTGATCTTTGCTGCTTCGGGTATTGTTTCAAGTTTTTATGACTATCATACAAGCTTCCCTCGAACTTTTATTCTTAGAATTGACAAGATTTTAGGAACAGTTAAACTTCCTAGCAATTTTTTTCATCCTTTCACACACCGTATTACATGTGCTTAGAAATGGCTTGTTAAATTTTGCAGGCATTTTAAGGTGTCACATGGGCCCATTGTCTGGCATCATTTAGCATCTAGCCGCGAAACATTGTAAGAAATAGTAAATATCGTTTTTCATGTCTGGGACATTCTAAACCATGTGCTTATTGCAGCGATGAAGGCCATACAGGAACTTTGGTTGCTTTATTTCAATTATTCGTAATGCTAGTTCAGTGGAATAAATCAGTCATTTATGGACTATTCGGCTCAGAATTTGGCTGGAAGATGCTAAAAGGTGCCAGAAGAAATGCTGTTTTGACATCTCCTAAAGACTCATGTTGTTAGTGTGTGAATCAGAAAATGCAATTACAACATTTATCTTCACCAGGGGCTCTAAAAGTCAGTGCTGGCGTTGGTTATGAAATGGTTAGTGATAGATAATCAATGCAAGAGCATTTTCTAATTTCACGATTGAGCTATATGGCATTTGACCGATATTAGGACATATTGCCAATCTCCCAGATAGTAGTTTTTTGTATATATATATATATATATATATATATATATATATATATATATATATATATATATATATATTGCAATTCTAGAAGTACTTTTCAGTCCCTAGCCATTTAGTTTTTAATACTGGCCATACGTCAGCACTAAAAAATTTTCAGTGGTTATTCTTGCACCACTGCCGAGGAAACACAGTCTCCTTTTTATCAATTCCTACTCATGTGAACACTTACGAAAGTGGAAGTGCAAATCAGCTGGATAAGGTTGCAGCAATAAATTTGACTCAAACATAACTTGTTGTTCCATATAAGTTCGTTACTATTATTTCAACATCTATCTGGAGTTTATGGCTACACCATTGGTGAGAAGTTGACAACAACATGAAAGAAATTACTCCCTGGTTACACAATTAGAAATCAGTAAGATGCTAAAGAAGTAGTAGGTTGGAGTATATTGTCTTCGACTCGCCACTTGCTATTGTTGCGCAGTAAAAAGGTAAAGATGAGCTTTTCTGTGATGACTGGCTGGTACTGTTGATTGTTAGGTGTTTGTTGGTTGAGTACCCTTACCTTCAGGAATGCGAGGTCACTTATGTTAGAAAGCAGAGATACAGATGAAAATGATAGTTTGGACAGAATTTTAGGAGAGATTATTTTGTACAATTCTAGTGACAGTTTTAGTTTCATTAGGTCTTATGGAAAAAAATTATATTCTAAATTTACATCAGTTTACTCAAATTGAATATGCAAATTTGATCCTCCTCGTTTCTTCCCCCTTCTGAATCTCTTACCTTGACAGTTTTTTAAACCATCAACCCCTCAATTGTCATTTTACTTCATTCAGTAGTTATATATTCCAACAACTAACCTCATATCAGAGCATATTAACACGTAACTCACTCCAATGTCATTACTCAAGGCTTCATACTTACAGTTATAGCAGCCAATCAAGTACTAATTCGGGCTCTTCGGGAAATACTCTTTCATGAAGGCTCTCTCTCTCTTTTTTTTTTTATTTAATTTTTTTTTATGGTAATAAACACATACTCACAGCCTCTATCAATTCTGGCATGCCCAGTTTTCCCATACTGTCCTTGAATAAAAAAAAACTTTGCATCTTCCACCAGTTCCCACAGTCTTTCTGGTAACACAAGCACTCTCCCTCCTCTTGGCTTGAAAGTTTTGGAGTCACTCGGTTATTAATACTATGCTCTTGTATAGTAGTCTCACTAAGTACCATAACCACCAACTTTTCTCAAGAAAAATAAGTGGTCTCTAATTCAAAATCTTTCTTTTTGTCTCTTTGAAGATTGAATAAAGGACATGGGGGTGCAGCTCAAAAATTCCCAGCCACTTGGGAATTTCCACATCATGAAAAGAGGTAAGAAAATTCTTTACTTACCAGAATCCTATAGGAGTAAGATGTTTGATTACTGTTGTCCCAAATGGAAGATCCTTATCTTCCATTTAAGAAACACTTTCTCACCAAGGTGTCTACTAGGTGTCCTCTCTCATATTTGGATGTAAACCCAGCACAGCCAGAGACAAGAGCCTTGTGTTTGCAATGGTTCTGCCTAGATGGCCTTTAGTGGCCCTAATTCACAAATAAATAAAATAAAATACGTATATGAAAATAAAGCTGATGAAGTAGGTGATAGGACGAGGGCTATCTTTCTTATTTTATAAATAAATCACAAAAGATAATCTCGAAAGTTGCAATATAGGAAAGCAAAAAAAAAAAAAAAAAAAAAAATCCTGGAATGTATTCAAGAAATAACGTGTCAATGTTATTAATATACTGTAATATTTTACATCCGTAATTGGTCGTTTAATTACTGATAACTGGAAAACACCAGCAGTAAAAAGCAATTTCGACTTCACAATATAAATAAGTGAATGTCATGCTATAGGTACCTACGATATATCCGCTAATCAATATTTTGTTTCACTCTAGTGTTAGATAATTATTGATGGGATAACACGTCAAACCATACTGTAGGCTTATAGGTACATAGGTAAATATATATGGTATTCGAAGAGACTTGGCGTTTTGCAAGCCATGCCCATTTACTTCTAATTACCATTTTCCCCTTTTTGATATAGCGGTGAATTCATAGAATTGGAGCTTGATGTAGGTTTTTTATGTTTTCCGTCCTTTTTTTGTTCCGTAATTTTACCGCAGCAGTGTGACATCCAAGACATAACAGACTCCTTAGTGAAAGACAGACATTGTAAAAGTGCTCTGTCAGATTTCATCTCATTTTACCTCAATGATTTGTTTACTTCTTTGTTTTTAATCTAATATTTTCTGATATAGTTAAATCCGAGCAAGAAATTGAACCATAGCTCATATGATTTAGTTATCATATACCAAAATGACCGGTAGGAGTATTACATAGTTTGCCTGTTTAAGGACTTTTTTAACCACTTTTAAATTGGCGCGATCCCTGGAGAGAGCGTGCACCTGGGCAAAACCTCCGCATAGAATCATGCACATCGTAAAGTTTCCCGTAAAAACGTTACTGGCATTAGTATATGTAGGAGGTTGGGTTTTTTGCGGGTGGGGAGGGAAAGTAGATTAATTGTGTTACCCTTTGAATACAAAGCGATAGAAACAGAAAACGTAACCAAAACAACCCACTCTGTGTAAAAGAAGAAAACGAATGCAGGATAGACTACAAACGTTTTAGTATGTCCCTTGATTTTTTGGCTGTATAAAGTACTGGCTAAATAGTTTAGCGTTGTTTACATTTGTTGAGAATTTTTGAAATGGATAAAATTTATA
>NC_061109.1:115362803-115365303 GCF_015104395.2 Macrobrachium nipponense
ATTGAATAAACTTGCGACACTTCTCTACTATAGTTTTCTTGAATTGTTAGACAAATATTTCGAAATATTTTAAAATGTTAACGAAGGTTATTACCACTGTAACTAGCTGTAAGAGCGATACACTGAATCCAAATAATAAGAACAATATAGTTATTGTGAACTACACCAGTACACTGAAATGTAAATTAGGGAAACGGAGATGCGACACTTAAGATTGTCCTCGGAGAATAATAAAAAGCAAAAAAACTAGTGTTCCCAGTCACATATTGTTGCACTCCCTTTTTCTTTTTCTCTTACCAAAGTATGCAAGTTCGAAACCCTTCAAAATCTGAAAATCTGGGACATTTAAGAGTACTTCAAATTTGCGATCTTCATACTTGTGGTTTGGCCCATTTATTGATGTACCTTTTGTTTTTTTCGAACCATATTGTCATCAATTTGGTTTCGGGATGGGATGTGAGCGAGGGACTGATTTAAGAATTCTTGGTTTATTTACGGGCATCGATGACGACCTGTCCGAATTATGGAGTTAAAGGTTTGCCTTTCAGATATGTAGCTGAAAACTAATTTGACGTTGATATTTTCATTTTGTCGTAAGAACGCGTGATATTGAAAATATGGTCACCCGACAAGGTCAGCTGATAGTGTGCGTTTTAAGTCTATTTTCAGCTGATAATGCGTCTAAATTCTATTTTAAGTAAATGAACCGAAGAATGATATAGGCATCCTCCTACCATGGTTATGTTAATCATGTTCCTATGCCCGCTTCCTATTGTCTTACACAATATGTAACCTCATCTTGGTCAAAACAATTAACCCACTAAAATATTAGTATCCTGTTAAAGAGTAGAAGAATAAACGTTAACTAAAACACACAGGTATTTGTAATGAAACTTGGTTATGGCTAATTTAGGTAAATTTCGAGAGCTTTATCGTCCAAAAACGAATCTAAACCTTTCAGCCTTGAAATATGCAAGATGCCCTTCAAGTACCTGCTTGTACAGAACATTATTTACCACGGATTTCATAAAGAATTTTCACTAGTTACTGATGTCTCATAGATTTACAGCCAATCATCCTTCATCTTTCTACATGTAACTGGTCACATTTCAATGGGATCCGCACTAGAAATGTTTTGGTACGATCTGTGAATGACTTTTTTGGAAGGTCAGCTGGAGAATGAACAATAATATACGGCAAAAAAAAAAAAAAAAAAAAAAATCTGATAGATAAATGTGACAATTTCTCACTGCTCGAATGAAAACTCAGACGTTCAAGATAAAAACAGATGTATGAAAATAAATGCATAAAACCCGTCCAAACAAAATGGTAGCTTCCAATATCGGGATTAAGAGGCCATCATATTCGTGAGATCTTAAGATTCCAATTTTTTTAAATGAAAATCTTAATCTACTGGATAACCAGTTAAGACCTTTGCGTGGTGAGAAGGACACATCATTCCGCGATCTTAGCAAGATTAAGATACAGACTAAAGATCGACAGAATATAAACAAAAGATTACTGGAGCGGTCAGGGACCCCTCCGAGATGGCTCGAGGATGTGGCAGCAGGACTAATGAAGATAGACAATGGATTACTTGGAGGCAGAGCCAAATTAATGGACATAGATTAAAAGGAATGGCGCTCCTCTGTCATTGTTGATATTGAGGAATGAGGTGGGGTATTTTGATCAAGGCAATTCGTTTTTACTCGAATGTCTCATTACTGCGCTAAATGGTTTCCTTTGCAACCGAGCCATTCAGTCACCGCGCCTTTATTACTATACTCTGTTTTTTTCCATCTGTCCATCCGCCTGTGGTGTTTTTGTGTGGTAACACTGCGTGCCGGGCTTTAAATAGTTACGGTATGTGTAAGTTTTAGGTAAATACAAGGATATCTGGGTGTACATTTGCAACTGAAAAGTGTTTTAATAATTTACTATATGCGAAGTACACCGTTAATATTCGAAATAGGATATTATTATTATTGTTGAATGTAAGCTGAATGTAACTGTCTAAAGCCCGGGACGCAGTGTTACCATACGCAAACACCACAGGCGGATGTATGTTACCAGGGCAGACGAGAGCTAATATAACCCTGTTTTAACTGATTGCAAGAAATAAAACTCACGAATTGTTTTCTTTTGACTATTTGTAAACAAATAGTTGAATGGCAGAATGGCTCCAGCGAGTAATATTGTTTATGGTGTGCTTGCAAGTTATGCCGGGTACCAAGCAACTTCCTATACTTCCACTTCCTTCTTTGATGATTTCCTGTAAGGGGGATGTGGGGTGGGTTGTAATGCCGTCAGTGCACCTCACGTTGTGCACTGTAGGCATTAGGTACTACAGGTTCTTTGCAGCGTCCCATCGCTCCCTGGCTGCAACCCCTTTCATTCCTTTTACTGTACCTCCATTCATGTTATCTTTCTTCTATCTTGCTATCCACCATTTCCTAACAATTATTTCATAGTGAAACTGTGAGGTTTTCCTCCTGTTACA